>NC_071090.1:71874273-72174273 GCF_027358695.1 Spea bombifrons
GTTTACCTTTGGTAATGTATTGATACATCTTACCAAATTAACAATGCACTTTGCTGTGCAAACTCTGCTTTCTTCATGAGAAACTTGTTGAAGTAGGTCTTAACAAATCATAACATAACATAATTAAATTGGGGAAATTAAGTATTTCATCTCAACTCGTGTACAGCAAGTATGAGGCAACTCTTGGGGTTTGTTCTTGAGCCACCTTCCCTTATATGGGCCAGTATTAGAACCATTAGTCATTTAATACATCAGAGTCTGCATGGTAGACTACCTAAGGGTCTCAGGGCCAGGTCCTTTATATAGTTCCTAAGTTTGTCTACAACTTAACGGTTTATCCCCTTAAGGACAATGGGCGGTCCCATTGAAAACAATGCATTTTGAGCCCGTACATGTACGGGCTTTGTCATTTAATCCTGAGAACAAGAACACTTCCTTTCATAAAGGAACTAATTCTAATAAACATTATTGTTTATTCATATCACATGTGTTTCTGATGGATGGCCCCTGTTGTTTTTCTTGTCTATAGAAGTGCCTCCGGTTGAATCCTGATGCCCCAGTTTGGGTATCCAAGCAGCGCATTCTATGTACTCTTAACCACAGTCTAAAGGATGTGTTGAATTATGGACTCTTCCAGCCAGCATTTAACGGGAGGGCTGGTAAATTCCTTGACGAAGAGAGGCTGCTACGAGAATATCCACCTTCTCTGGCCACACCTGTACCATACCTGGAGGTAACTTTATATATATTTGGCCGTTCAACTGATCTAAAAAAAATCCATTATTATCATATACAATAAATACTGTATTGTATGAAAAAATAACTACAGCACAAGGTAGTTGAACTCTCTGTTATGTATGACATTAAAGTATGTTAAACAATGGTTGTACATCTGAAAGCACTAAATATAAGGATCCCAGAGAGATCTGCAAGTAGATAATGAGAATAATGTTCAATAGGAAATACCCCCCAAAAAACGTTTTTAGAAGTAGCTGAAGGTCAATGTTGGTCTTTGGTGTTCATATACCCAATAGCGGTAATGTTCAAATAATGATCAAACGTTATAAAAGGGGATGATAATTCATTGGTATCCAGTGTTGTGCAGAATAGATACACCTGAGACCATTCAGGTGTTACTATTGTTACTATTCAGACATTTTTCAGTAAGTTATATCTGACAACATATGAAATCAACAGGTCCTGCTACATTTACAGTTATGTTTGTTCATATCTTACATTGTAGAAAAGCAAATTAGTAAATGGGATTAATGAACAATTAACTTACCTGGGCAGGATTTCCCCTTTTATGTCTCCACAGTTTCGATATAAGAGAAGAGTTTACACCCAGACTCTGCTGGATGACAAGCAGTTTGCCAAGCTTCACACCAAGGTAAGCAGAAAAAAAAATATAAATTGATATGTTGAAAATAAGAGTATACATGTAAACCAAATAAAGAAATCCTGGCAAATACAAAAAACATAAGGGTACCTTCAGCTATATAGGATTCCTCAGCTAAGGATACTAAAATGGATAGCCTTGCCCTGATGTAGTATAACATAGTACCGTACACCTTGCAGGCAGGGGCTTAACTAGAAACCATAGAGCCTCGGAGTGAAAATTACCCCTGACCCCCGACCTCACCAAGCAACATATCCCATAATTACAGCTTTGCCCCCAAACAGCTTGTGAGTGCCACTTTTGCTCCCACACAGCTTACCAGTGCCACCTTTCCCCCAAAACAATTTGTATGTACCTTCTTTGTCCTCAAACATATTGTTGGTGCCCCCAAACAGCTTGTCTATGCCATCTTTGCCACCAACTAGCTTGTTAGTAGCCCAAACAGCTTGTCTGTGCCACCTTTGTCCCCAAACAGCTTTTCTGTGGCATCTTTATCCTCACATATCTTGCCACCAACTAGCTTTCTAGAGCCCCCAAACAGTTTCCCTGTGCTTTGACTAGCTTTGCCCCCAAACAGCTTATCTGTGCCTCCTTTGTACCAAGAAATCACACATTACAACAAGTGCAGTCCTACAAAACATGATGTATGGATAAATGAGACAATTAATTTTCAATATTTTGGTTTGTAATTTGCAAAATATAATTTAGCTTTCTGACCATATTGGCCCTTTAAACATTTGTCTACCTGAACGTATTCAATTTGCGCAAACTACAAGAAACCCATAGAAGGAGTGCAGAAAGTAGTGTTTCCTGGTACACTAGTTGTCTGGTAAACCCCATTCCAAGATTTGCATGTATAGCAATAAAATGATAAATACTGCTAATAGTGTCACGATGAAATTATTGTAATCAGTTTTGGGGAAGATCTACAAATCAAATTAGTTCAGTACTTTAGAGATGATTCCTATTACCTACAAAAAAATGCATTTTTTAGTTTTAGAATGGAGAAACATCTAGGTCTCATAAAAAAGGCTCACGTTTTATGATCTAATAACATTACTCAGTGTATTCCAGAGACATCTCTGTTTCATGAAAGTTGTAATTATAAAGCTTCTACAGAGAGACCCCTGGGCAATAGCTAATTATTTTGTAAGAGAATTCACTAGAACCATGTGTACCTAGGGATTCACCATTAGAGAAAGGTACATATAATCACCTCTGTAATTGTGTAGTTCTTATTTAATGTTTCATGTGCGTAAGAACTGCATTCCACAAAATGATTTCTTAAAGGTACAGTCTAATATCCTAAATTGTATTTATATACGTATGCATGGAACCCAATGCATTTTACTGCATGCAAGTTGATGCGGAATCTTTTGTTTTTGAAATTGAAAAATTAGACTTCTATCTCATATGTCTTCCCTCAACTGTCTCTACTGAAACTTTGAAACATTATGTGATTGGCTGCTGCTTTTCTGATTTCACTGGGATTTCGCTGCAATAGGAGTTCTACAGAACAAATACAAGAAGCTTTCAATTTAGGCAACTGGGAGGCTGAGTTAAACTAGACAGTAGAATTCCAATAATTTTAGTTTTTCATGAAAAGCCTATAATAGCTTGAAGCTGTTTTTTTGGGAAATCAAAATGTATTCATTTAGAATTGTAAGGCGGAAATACAAATAAAAGAAAAAAACAGTAAAAGAGATGCTTGAAACTTTTTACAGGACCTGCAGTGCAATATCCTCTGTAAAAGAGATTAGGCATACATCTGGAACTCAGTGTTTCAGGGGTTCTGTGGAAGGCAAAGAAGGACTCACTGGTTGCTCAGCCACTTCCTGCTTTTGTTGATGTTGCATCTATTGTTTCCCATACTTGCCTATTTTCACCATATAGCCCACTTGCAAACTAAAAATTCTGCTAAGATGGGAGTCGTGCCTGGAATGTAGTTCTGACCCTGTGAATATGCATAGCGTTTATCGACTGGCGATACATATAATTTCATGTGCTCTGTGAATAGGACGTTTTGAAGCGATATTTAGGAAGCATGTTAAGTGTAACAAGCTAATAATTAAGAATGACAACATTAATTTCTCGCATTCTTGGTATGGTTTAACTGAAATGCTATTTTGGAATCTTTCAATGGGTTTGGGCCCCTTACTTTCAGTGAAGGAAAATCTTAATTCTTCAGCATACAAAGACATTTTGGACAATGCAATGCTTTCGGTTTTGTGGGAACAGTTTGGGGAAGGCCTGCACAGAGCCCTGACCCCAACCCCATCAACCTCCCTTTGGGATGAACTGGAATGGAGATTGTGAGCCAGCCCTTCTAGCCCAACAGCAGTGCCTGACCTCACAAATGCTCTACTGGATGTATGGGCAAAAATACCCACAGAAACACTCCAAAATCTTGTGAAAAACCTTCCAAGAACAGTTGAAGCTGTTACAGCTGTAAAGGGGGACCAACTACATGTTAATGTCTATGTATGTAGAATGCAATGTCATCAAAATCCCTGTAGGTTTAATGGTCAGGTGTCCCAATAGCCATATCTCCCCTTTCCAGTGCAAGCAACAGTAGGGACATTATCCCGGTTGCTAATATAAGTGCCAGCGATGTAATTTCAAGTCTCATGTAACATGTTATGCACACAAAAAAGTGATTTCACAGCCAAAATATTATTATAAATATAAGAACTGAAAGTAAACTTTTTATTACTGAGAAACCAAGCAGAAAGCTGCAGCTTTTGGCCAAAAACAAACAACTTAAATTGTGGCTTTAGTGAGGGACTAAAGCATTGTGTTTTTGCTTTATTGACCTACAGCTCAATCTAATGATCTGTCTAAACGTTAATTTGTGCTAACAGTGGTTGAAAATGCATGGTATGAAATTCCACTCCCTGACTAATCCCTAAACACTGATTGAGGATTCTAGACTGCGATCACTAAAACAATGCTACATGGAAATCAATAGAAAACAACTTTTACTAAGTGATTCAAAGGAGTACACAGAGTAGCTAGACTGAAATAAATACGAAAGAAAGAGAGAAAGAAAGAAAGAAAGCTGAAATAAACACAGAGACAAAATAACAGTGTCCCTGCCAACACATGAACTCTATCATTTAAAATATACCACTCTTTTAGGAGTTACACAGATTTCTTACCACACCTCATTCATAGGCACTTCCGTAGGGATGATTTATTCTATTATATTTTAGTTCTAATCCCAATATGTGACACATGAATGTAATTATGTTATTGTATTTAGAACGTGACTGTATTGGTTTATACAAATATTATCTGCAAATGCATTGACACATCATTTAAGAAAAAATATGCTCACTCTACCACATTCTAGCATGTAATGGGTCAAATATACCATTGGCTTTATTTATCTAAGCACAAACTGACCTGGACTAAAGTAGCACTTGCACCAGAATTGCCCTAGGATATGGCACAAGGAAACAGTGGCCCCGAACACATTTGGCAGAAAGCACACTCAAGGCTCGCTGTCAAGTCCTGTCCAATACATATTCATCAAAACAGACTAAACAGAGTCCATGTTTGAAATATGGTAAAGAGTTTTGTGCAGAGTGGCTGCTGTCCACCAGGCATTGAGCTCCTGGCTTTGAGTGGCTATGTGCAGAACTCTTACCAATTTTGAAAGGTGCCATACTTTAGTATACAGTGCAAACAGAAATGAACAATCCAGGTCAGAAGGTAAATGCAGGAAACAAGCAAGGTCAGGGTCACAAGCACAGCAGCAAATGAGTAACAAGCCGAGGTCAGGGTCACAACAACAAAACAAGCCACGCTAGTAGATCAGGATGAAATAGTGTTGCAGCCCTGAAGTGCAGCAAAGGCTGGTTAATAAATTGCTGCTAATTAAGAATCCAGACACGTGAATCAATTGAGCTGTTCCAGAACCGTCCTTCAGAGCCAGGGCAGGTAATCTTGAAACTCAGAATAGAGATTCCTGGTGGCACAATGGTTAAGGAAAAGTTCTAGTAGCCACCAGGTCCAATACCCAGTAGGACCTTACAGAAGCTCAATATGATAGTTACATGTATCTATCTGAGACAAATACTATGAAACAAAGGCATAAAACATTAAGGAAAGTATCCTGATATTGATCTTTGTAGCTGCAATTTCCATTAATTGACCTTACTAATTCAAATTACTAATTTTCAGCCTAAATCAAACTGCCATCTATATGCACTACAAGATTGCTCAATATACCAGTAAAAACATTGTTAAATGTATCGGTGATTCCCATTTCTGTAAAGGTGCAGTGCATTATATCATCTTAGTAAGCACTCACCTAATGCCTTAAAAATACAAAGACAAACAATGGTACAGTCAAGTTTAATGGCACTTTACAGTCTTTTTATATCACACTATATTGTACGTCATTTTTGTACGTCAGTGTAGAATCAATAAGGGGGAAACGCAACAGCAATTTTAACAAATATACATTTCGAGTAAAGTGCTGGAGTATCACAAAAGGGAATCAGTTATATAGTTATGTATCCTACGTTTTGCAGGGCCGCCCTTCACCCGAGCTGCTTAGCAACACGTGAAATGTATATGTCATAGAAAAATTGTAACTCCAAAGTGTTTTCATTATATATATATATATATATATATATATATATATATATATAACCAAATATAAAGCAATGTATTAAGAGAAGCAAACAAAAGCAGGTCAATCCTATCCTTCAATGTGTGCTTGTCGACTCAATACATAAATACACACAGCCATACCTGGCAACAATGTAATAGTGCAGCAAGTGGCTATAAGTATTAGGGGCAGTTTTTATCCCCAGTCTCTTTATGGAAACTTAAGGACTTACTAGGCTGAAGCTTCTTATGGGAACTTACAATCATTAGTAGAAGGGGAAAATATCAGGTCTGACGTTTGCAGCCGTAAAGTGACCCATTGAAATGAATGAGTGGGGAGGTCTGACTATGTACAGACATTTGAACTAGTTGTTACACGAAAGGTGTAAGCCCAGTCACAACGTAAATGAAAAGTCCCAAAATAAAAAGAGAAGATTCCATTAAATGTGTTAAATGAAGCAAAGGATACAGGCAGCCTGGGAATGGATCCGTCTTAATGCGGGAATCTGGAGAGATTAAAGCCTGTACCTAGTTTACATTATATTTCTTAAAGGAATGGCTATATAAGATTACTAATGCTTAAACGCTTGCATTTTTAAGTGTTGTAGCATTGTTATTAGAAAAGACAATTTTGATGCTTAAATGCATTATATTTCAAATTATAGCTACATTGAATATGCATCTGTGGTGCTAAGAAAGATACCCTTTGATGCCCTTTGTTAAAAATGTGTGTTTTGGATGATCATTTGTGACAGTTTTCTCATTGAATGAGTCACTGCGTAATACACGCATGTATTCTGTATTTCTATAGAGGATGAAAGCACTGAGTTCTGCATTCAGATTTTACCACATGTCCTTTTGTAAATACAACTGCTGAGTGCATACATTTATCTCAGCTAATTAATGCACCAAATAGCTCACGTTACATAGTATCATACACAATAATAAAGTGGTACAATGCAACATATTGCCACATTATCTCATTACAGAATAAAGTGCTATTTCAATATAGTGCATTTACAATTATAATGACTTTAAGAATTGTGCATGCCCTCTGTTTCTAAAAATAACTATTTGATTTCTATAGGGAACTCAAAATAACTCTTTTGTTTAGACATAATTCCTTGTGTATTATTATACCCAGTGATCATTGCCATATTACTGCAATATACAGAAAGGCAATGCCCAATGATGTGGCGTACATTGATGTCACTGTAAAAGAGAGCACTTTAAATGTTGCAGCATTCCTTATGTGATAATATTAGAACCTAATACTAATATGGTCTCCATCTGTTGTCCATTTTAAACACAATTGGAGGGACTTTGAATTGCAATAAAAGACTAAATCAATTAATACTGGTTGTTTATTTAAAATTTGATCAGTCAGCAAATGGCGAAGTCACAGTCACATCTTCTGATAGCATTTTCATATTTCATGAGATAATCAAGGTAATTTAGCATGTATTAAAATCCTGGGTATATGGAACATTCAAGTATTACATTTCAGCAGGAACCAGCTGGGGCCCAGTGCATCCTCTCCATCTTTAATCACAAGAATGTGTGCAGAACAAGGAATCTGCTTTGTTATTCTGATTACTGTTTGGCCGACTCTTGCTCAACTTGCATGGATTTATTCTTCCAACAACTATATTCCGATACTAATATGTACAGTATCTTTGTGCCTTTAAGAACCCTCTGTTCTATCCATTCTTATGACTTTTTTTGTTTGTGTACCTTAATGTTCTTTCCTTTACATAGCGCTGTTAATGTGTAAAGAAGTTTAAATATAAAATAAGTAAATATGAATAATCAAAATTTTGAGCATAATACACAATTGTGTGGCTGCTCCATCCTTAACAGCGGCACTTTTACCTATTGTATAATACATCATAACGCCCTCTAGCTTATAAGCTTGTTTTTACAGCATGTTCAGCATGGCTGTTTTCAGATAAGTATAAGATATAGGATGTTTTATGCCCCATGTTTAGACAAATCAAAATCTTGTGAATTTTATTTTGGTCATAAGATGAAAACACCACTCTTTCTCTGTTTCCTGTTTGATACTTATTCTTTGATCTCTCTTCACACACTTGTAGGGGAATTTGAAGAAGTTCATGGAGTATGTTCAACTTCAGAACCTTGAGAAGGTGTCTCGGCTGCTGGAGAGAGGTCTAGATCCCAATTACCAGGACCCAGACACAGGGGGTAAATTACCTTGCTCTTTGGTTTATGAATCACATAAATACAGTGTTTACAAAATTACGGGCACATGAGAAGTTGATTAGTTTTTACTAAGCCATGGTGGACAGTCATTGCATAACCTGATGTTGTCAGCATGTCTTACAACCTTTAGTCAGCCATATGAAATCAAGGGGTTTGGTTTAATGAACCATCTAAATGTTAATTTGTGTTAATTGTGGTTGAAAATATAAGCTACATTGAAAATAATTGGAAACAACTGCACCTATTCAATTGGGTGCACTGAATACAACTTAAATTGTTACTGCCATGCTACGCATTTGACACAAAGCTCTGGAGTGGAGACTGGAGTAGTCGGTCAGACCAGTGGAACCCCAAGGACCCTAGAAGAAGAGGTGTTATTTGCCCTTTAACCATTTGCCACACAGGTTGAGCCCTTGGGTTCTTGCAGATGTGGGTCTTGTGATGATGCTGCCAGATCACAGGGAACTAGGCAGTTAAACAAACACGAGTAGTTAGGCAAGCTGTAGTTGGGACCGGAGAAAACAGGATAGCAACAAATGAGCCAAGGTCAGGGCAGGAGAAATCTGGGTATTTGAAGGCCAAGCCAAGTTCACAATACCTGAGAGTAGAATAGCTAGCCAGGTCAGATAAGTCAACATCAAAAGGATGAAAACATATCCTAGTGTGTTTGGAACGGTATTGTTTGTCTCTTGATATAGTTAACTTATAGATTTGATACATTTCTAGGCTATCTGCCAGAAAAACATAAATTATCTGTTAAATTAATCACATCAACTTTATACATTTAAACAGCTTGCTATTAATGTATACATATTAAATGTCTTGGTATACGTCTTGTGATGTAATCCTTTTGTTTGGCTTCACCAGTTAAGCAGTGATACATTTTGTCATGTAAATATTCCTTATTTGTGAAAACCTACATTAAAATAAATGGAACATGGACTTCTGCCAACACAGGTAACATTGATACATTGAAGTAAACTGATATAATACGCAACATGTAGGCAGAGTGTACCTGCTATTCATAAATGTCACGTTATTTTTAGTGATGGGGCACGCTAACTTTTACTTGACTTTTCACCCCCCTTTAATAACACTTGTGTTTAGAACAACATAATTACCAACATTGACTTTACATCCTTTTTGTGATTTGGCTTCATATTTTGTGCCATTTTATGTATGTATGTATATGAAGTTTTGAAATCCTTAGAAAATAGTCACATGCAGTATGTGCCTTTTTATGCCTTTGCATAATGAGTTTCCTGCGGCTAAGTTGAAGTCCATTATGAATAAAATAGCTTAAAAACTACAGCACAGCTAAAATACATTAATAGAACAAACCAATTATTATACTGTACTCTGAATTATAGTTTTCTTAATATGACTTGTATACCTTACACTTGTAGTATGTCATTCTTTAACCTTTTGTTGGCTCTTATTACTATTCGAGATGGCTAAGCATTAAACAATTGTTTGTCCAAGGCAAGTGGAGCTGATAAGTACTTCCCGTGCCTTCACCAAACGCCTTTGCCCCCAGCTGTTTGGCTCATATGGAATGGGAAATGTAGGAATGTTGTATCTAGCACATGCTGTCATTACTTTAATCTTCTTTACAGAGCCTTTCTACCAGGAAAATCCCCCGTACTTCGGTTTATTTTCACTCTCCAGTCATCATTAGCACAGTTGCTTTCCAACATAAATTGGAAAGTTAATTAAGTTTTGTTTTAGAATTACACATCTAGTTTTTAGTTGAAGAGATTACATTAACTATTGTTGTTTAGGCCCTGTGGGATAGAGGTAATGTTATCATCCAGAAGAGCTACTAGGGGAGAACTAAAATCCACCCATTATTAACACACGAGGATAGCCCTGACTCTTCATCTCATCCCTTCTACCCTCATCTAAGGAACAGGACTGGGAGAGCTCCAGCAGAGCAGTCCTGGGAAGTTTGCATTTATGATCATGAGTATGGGCTGTACAAATATTAACCTGTAGATGAAAGTATATGAATGGCAAAATAAACCAAAACCTTTAAAACTTTATTCAAAGATGACAAATGCACGCATTTACATACAAAATGAAAATTGAATGTTACATTACTCTATCTTAACCAGCAGTAATATGAAATGTTGTTGATAAATATTGCCCCAGAAGGGAATGTAGTTGCTGTCAATATTAATTTACACTATTGTATAAAACACTGTAGTTTATGCTTATTTTAGAGATGCAATTTTGAGTAATGGATGCCCAACCACAACCTGCTTTTTTTACCTTTGCTCAATGTTTTCATATTAAATTCAGGTATATTGGTTCAATATCTAAAGTGCACTCCAGTACTTTTCTAGTATTCTCTATCTAGTCAGTTGTCTCTAGTGCAGTTCAGTAGTTTTCATTCAGTGTCACCTAAGTAGGTCAGTTGATTTATCTTTGTATTTAAAGACAAGTTCAGTACTTTTATTTGATATTTTATCTGGTACAGCAGTGTAGCATTTATTCCTAGAAAATTTGTATTTTTAAATGATTTCAAAGCAATTTCTCTATGGCCTGACAGGTATTGATCTGTATAAAGCCTAAGGTTTTAATACACTTTAAACTCTGACCTACTTCCTCACCCAATGCTAATTACTTTATTTGAAGTATTTATTATTTGACATCTTATTATTATATTTTATTTATATAGTGGCAACAGTTTGCACATTGCTTCTTACGGTTCATATGTTCAAAGGCTATGACAAAACTAGAACTTACAGACTAAGACAAACCAGTACATTACTTTGTCTTCCGTTTTTCTTAATTGCTACAGTATTTAATTTACTAGTTATAGTTTCTATTCAGTTAGGTATTTTATTCAGAATAACTTTTTGATATAATGTGCAATTAAGCAGTCTAGGTTCTATATGTATTATCTAGGTCAGTAATTATCGTTGAACTACAGCACACTAGATTTTTTTCACTATTTAATACTTACTCACATAGTTGATTCATATTTTAGAAGCATTGTTCTATACTCGCAATCCACTCAATGTATTCAGTAAATAACACATAACACTTGCTTCCCCAAAGCCCAAGATTTACTAACTATTGACTAACATTGATGTGTAATTTCAAGATTGTACTTGAACAAAAATCCCAGGCTTATACCATATATGTGCTAAGTATTTCCCCCATCTTATTATCTTTGGTTGAGTGTGATAACTTTTATTGAACCAACATAGAAAAAGAGGTTAAATTAGATGAGCTCTTTTCTTCAGATGAAGACTCAATTTTCTCTTGGTTGACTATGGCTGTATATTTTTTTTTTATTTGCATGTTTTTTTCCCCAAACATAATGGTCTTTAGTATTAAAATAAAACCATCTCTCAAGATGAAAATAGGATTAGCATTTGCTTTTCTGAACCATTATATTTTGGCTTTTACCTATAAGCGGTTCTGTTCTTCATATATGTCTTCTCTTGCCGACAGAGTGCCCTCTGACACTTGCTGCACAGTTGGAAGGGGGTGCAGAACTGGTAAAAATTCTGCGCAGTGGGGGAGCACACCTCGATTTCAGAACCCGCGAGGGACTAACGGCTCTGCACAAAGCGGTCCGATACCGCAACCATGCCGTACTCATGGTGAGGTTTAAAAAATGAAAAACTTGTTTTGTGGGAAATGATCGGGGAGCCAGAATAGTTCATGGTGTTTTAAGAAAGAAAGTGGCAAGGTTGGACTAGATTTGCATGTGTATTTATCCTGCTCTTTCTATATGCAGTGTTTCCTTACTTTTTCCTCTTCCTTTTTTTTAACCTTGTTATAATATAATAATTTCCCCCCATACTTACAGACCCTCTTAGATTTGGGTGCATCGCCTGATTATAAGGACAGCCGTGGTCTGACCCCACTTTATCACAGCGCCATGGTTGGGGGTGATCCATACTGTTGTGAGCTGCTGCTCCGAGACTATGCCAGCCTGGGGTGTGAAGATGAAAATGGCTGGCAGGAGATCCACCAGGTGAGACCACAAAGGCTGGGTGAATACAGCAGAGGTGTAATTCATTTTAATGCTACCCTCAGGTTAAAACAAACCCTGATCTCTGGCAATATATATGTGGCTGTAGAAGGTATAAACCACTGTAGGTGATTGTAAGGTAGAAGGCAAGGAAACAAAATTAAACAGCAAAACTTGTGATTTAAGTGTAATTCAGATACAAAGTGCTTTAGTTCTTATGGTGACCAGAATTGTTCTTTAGATGGCTACATAACATTTTACCTGAATATGAAAGTGGCTATGTATTTTGTTGGGATGACTATACGATTAATGGTCAGTAGAAAGCATAGAAAATGCAAATTGTTATTGGTACTAATATAATGTGTTGGCAAATTAGCAATGGTTATTTCACTAATGCAAATGATAGTGACCTTTAAAAAATCATAACATTATGATAAAGTTATAAAAAAATCATAAATTTAAATGAAACAAAATAACTATGACAGAAGAGCAATACAAAGGGCAGTATATACAGGGGACAGATCCAAGAAATAGAGCACCATGATACCACAGGATCTGACATCTGTAAGATGTTAGCTTTATGGAACGTATTTTAGGAATTGAAATATACCTTGTAAGTATACAAATTAGTTTTTTTTCCAAAGAAAGTTCACAGTGTAAGGGAGGTGACAATGCAGAAGGTGCATGCTGACAGCTTGTAGGAAATATGTAAGACTATAGACAGGACAGTAAAAGGGGGCGAGTGGGACAAACAGTATATAAGGGTACTGTTAATGTTCAATTCTTTGTTTTTTTTAAATCTTATCTGTTGTCTACTATGTTTCCACTCTTTTTGCTGCATGCCTAATTTTTAATGTTGTTTTTAACAATGAATGAACATATGTCTCCCTGTATTTTATTTATTCTCTACCTATCTTATCCACTATCTTCGTTTCTGTATTCTACTCCTGTTTGGTGTCCCCTGGCTTTCCCGATGTTCTTGGCTCTCTGCTTGGCTTCGTGTCTTCTGATGGCCGTCTGTGCCCGTGTTAATTATTCTTTCCAAATATGGTTGCGCACGTAAATGCCATTCACTTTCCTTTTCGTCCTGATGTTATATCTTCTTGCATCCCCTTGGTGCTTCCCTTCCCCATTTCTGTTTCTCAGGCTTGCCGGTATGGTCATGTTCAACATTTGGAGCATCTTCTGTTTTATGGAGCTGACATGAGAGCACAGAACGCTTCAGGGAACAGCGCTTTGCACCTGTGTGCACTTTACAACCAGGTGACACAACTACATAGCATCATGTGATGTAACTAGCAATTAAGAGATTTGAGCTCCTGTTGTGTGCTTTGTGAAATATGAAATGGAAAATATTTTACAGGCTTTTCTGGACTTATACAAGCAAAATGCGAGCAGAAACATCCACCAGTGCCAATTGTTTGCTGCTAAATTATATTTATTATAATTATATTTATTATTATAAACATAGTATCAGACAGCATCCTAAAAGAACTATAATCTGAAGTATCAAATATTAAGCCCTATTAAGGCTTATTTATGTTAATACTTACCCCTGATAATACAAGAGGTATAGAGCTACTTGAAGATACAGCTCAGCCATAATTAAAAATGTCTGAACATCCTGCTGTCACTTTTCATCATAATCTGCGGATCCTTTAGGAAACGTAAATAAGTACCTGCTCGAACCACTTCAAATCTACATCCTTATTGAGTTCTTTATTTGAGTTAGTGGGGTTTTTTCGGATCAGCAGGCTGTCTATTTCTCTGTGTATTACTGTTTTGCCCACTTTTATTTGTACCCACCTAATAAGGATATTGCCTTTCCAAGATATTATATATTTGTATTCAAGCACTATACTATTTAAAAAAAACCTGGGTTAAAGGTCTGTTGAGTGCTAATAGTGGATCTTCTGCTGAATACATCTAGCACAGCTTGGTGTAAGCGCCTACCTGAGAAACTCATGGCAGCATTTCAATTTTCAGACTTTATGTAACAGCTTTACAGAAAGCACATTCATGTTCTTTGTATTAACTAAGCCATCCGTACTTCATCTGTGCCGAGTGATCTCAAACTTTCCTTACACCTAATTATATCACTTAGGAAAAAGAAATGGAGAACAAAATAACATTTTATTAATGTACTTAAATATTTGAGCTCTGATGCCTTCAATGAAATAGCTCCAGTTGTACAACCAATTGGTTGATTAGCGTGTGCCTGATATACACTGTATGGACAAAAGTATTGGGACACCTGACCAATACACCAACAGGGACTTTGATGATGTTGCATTCTAAATACGTAGACAGTAATATGAAGTTGGTCCCCTTTTGCAGCAATAACAGCTGCCACTCTTCAGGGAAGGATTTCCATGAGATTGTGATGTGTTTCGGTGGAAATGTTTGCCCATTCATCCAGTAGAGGATTTGTTTGGTTAGTTACCAATGTTGGACAAGAAGGCCTGACTAGCAATCTCCAATCCCGTTCATCCCAAAGGTGTTTGATGGGGTTGAGGTCAGGGCTTTTTGCCGGCCTGTCAAGTTTTTGCACTCCAAACTCATCCAACCATGTCTTTATGGACCTTGCGTTGTGCACCACTATATGACAGTGACTATACGTGCAATTGCAAGTAAAACACACAAAGAGGCTTCAAGAGCATTGTCAGAATGCAAGATCAAATATGAGTGACCAGTTTTCTCATGGACTTAGTTATACTCTCTGAATTTTAAGGAACCGAATGTGGATTAAGATTATTGGGCCATGTTATATATATAACAACCTTAGAACAATTTTAAGGGTCATATGTTTTATTCAACTTTAGAAATAGATTGTCCTTCTGATGATAACATTTCAGTTTTCCATTCTTTGATCTAAATGCCTTTGTGCCTGTAACAGGAGAGCTGTGCTCGGGTTCTTCTCTTCCGTGGGGCAAGTAAAGAGATTCGGAACTTCAACAACCAGACTGCATTCCAGGTAAATGTGCACACGCATACTGCAATGGTACTATCCACTGCTACCAGCCCTGTGTCCAAATGATTTGAATTTCTGCTCTATAACTTTACATCAGTCATGCCATAGTTTTTCAAACACACATATACATTTCAGAGTGCAAAACAACATTTTCACACTACCCTATACACAAGTATTCTAAACAATATACAGTGACACTACATATATGACACAATACAGTGACACAACGGTATACACATACATACCATACAAAGGCACACTTCCCTATACAGAAGTATACTAAACATTACACAGTGAGCCTACCCTATGCACATGCATGCTAATTTGTACACAGATGCACCACCCTATATACATGCAAACTACGCAATGCACATTGACAATGCCATAGACACACATACATCCCATTTTATCTGGGATCTGGTCCAACAGTTAATTACCACTTAACTCCAATAAA
The DNA here is from genome assembly GCF_027358695.1 of Spea bombifrons. Taxonomy (NCBI): domain Eukaryota; kingdom Metazoa; phylum Chordata; class Amphibia; order Anura; family Pelobatidae; genus Spea; species Spea bombifrons. Next base: position 71,889,926 of record NC_071090.1, read on the forward strand.
ATTTTACAAGCATCAATTGTTGGACAATTGGGTGAGATTCCAAGTGATTCCAAATTGAATCTGAATGCACAAGTCTAAGCATTGTACATATTGGTCCTGGTAACCTGAAATCAGATGTTCTTTTTGTTTCGACAATAACAGTATAAATTCTGTGCAACAGCAAATAAGGAATAGATGTGTTTCATAACCCTGCAGATCACCTCAACACACACTTCCCATTCAATGTTACGTTGCCAGTTAAAGATCTTAACACATTTTGAGCATGACCCTAACAGAGTGAGAGAGTGTCATTCTGAGTTGTTACAAGGACACCTGCCTTCCTCGCAGCCTTGTGATGAGGAGATAATCCATGTCCATCTAGATCATCCACTAATCTGGATTACTGTCAGCCTGGTGTTAGGGCCCCTCCTAGAATTGCCATCTGGTGAAGTAGAGCGGCTCATCTCACATACTAATTTTTACAAATGTATGCGTGAGTTTAAAATTAGTGTATGTAAATAGGGTTCACATAAGTTTAATAGTATAGGTGGTATACCCGTATGTCTAACAGCAGCTATATCATGCATGGAAGGACTTGGGTGCATAATTAATGTTTATGTGTGCTCTCGTACATTTTTAATATGACTTGCATGCATTAGTAATGAACACTCAGACTTTGCGCAAGGATGATCCTGCAGAAAGATTCTTCAAATCCTTGCTTCAAGTGGCTCTTCTTTGAAAATGCTCATTTCCCTTTAATAGGAACCCAGCAGCAACGTAATACGTGTTAATTTGACATATGTGTTTCATAAGCCTCTTTGCACAGCCTATAAAAAGTAAGCCTAGCTACCTAGTACACAAACAGACGAGCCTTTCTTTGGTCATTGGAAAATTTGGACGTTTTTTGGATTGTATTTTACTTGGGCGCTGCCATAAACCCGACCCTGGGCAACGCCTCCCACTGCAGCCAGCATCCTGAATGCTTTATAAGACGATGTGGGCCTTTAAGGCTTGAAGCACTGGGATATAATGTCTTTTAGGTGCCCAACAGCCTCCATATTGGAAGTAGACCGGTTGGGAAGATTAAAGATCGCCCTGATAACCATTATGCAGCAGGACATCACTGAGTGTTTGGGCTGATGTGATCAACAGGCAGCATTTACAGCATAATCATATTCTGTTTGTGCACTTTGTATGCGATCCCTGAATGCAAAATGCACTGAGCATTGTGTGTTTTGGGCCACTATATTACTGTTCCATATAAAATATGACTGCCTTGCCAGGGCTGCAGGGATAACCATCATTGTATTCACTGGTGTGTGGGCATTTTATTATAGTGTTATAGTACTGATAGTTCAGAATTTTTTTATGTGAGAGCCTTCTTCTCCTAATGAATAAGCTATGTAATCACCCAGATTCGCACTTATTCTTGCAGATTAATTTATACTGTATTTCTTTCTTTTCAATTTCTGAAACAGATGTATTTGCTATAAAAACCCAACATATACAAATATTAACTATTATTGTAAAAATAAATCCCTCTATTGCATACGTGTGTAGGTGGGCTGTGGGTGTGAATCCATTATTCAGTTTATATATATCCTAAAAAATATGATTAAAGTGACCTGTCTGTAACAAACATCCTTTACTGTTCTGTACTAAAGTAAGTGTGAGTAGAATAAACTGCAAGGTATTGCTTAAACAGGAGGTTACAGGTAAGGGGGCAAAGGGGTAATGGGAAACATTCCAGATTATCACAGAGGAATATTACTCCCCTAAGTGTAATGTGACAATGGACCAAAGGAGAGACACTTTAGAACCAATTAATTGATTTAATGAACTGATTTGTTTCGTGATTTGTGAACTGATTTTTTTTGCCCATTTTGATATCTTTTTTGATAACTGATGTCATATTAATAATGAATTGTTATTGTGCAATTAATTCACTACATTGATTTTACACGTTAGCGTGTAATAAATTAATATATGTGCTTGTTTGGAGGAGCAAAGAAGAGGGACTTTTTTTGCATGAATACATTTTTATTAATTTTGAATCGGTGCTTCAGAGTGTTTTTTCATGAAGGTTGTTCTCTGGTAGTTTGTTATTTAAAACCACAGTGTTTAAAGATTTAATATTAAACACCTTAGCACCTCCCTCTGAGTATTATTAGGATTTTTTTTTTTTATTATTGAGAGCTTAGGTTTATGAATATTGGTAAGGCGCTTGTTCCATTATTACATGTTGGCACATTCCAGATTATCCCTGATCTTAATACCTACACTGACATACAACGCATTAATCATGGTTTTTCCATTTGACTTTTTCACTTTAGCGATGCTAGAAAATGTAGCTCTTATTTTTGTTGTACTCTATGCAGAGCCATCATGCCACCACATCACATGTTTTAAATTGGTGGGATCCCCAGGGATGTTTATGGTAATAGATAGATAGAGATGAAGTGCAATGTCTAGTACTAAAGGCTCATGTGCTGTCTACTAAACCAATGCAGGTAGAGTCTAGGAATTTGTGCAACCTTCGCTTTCATCCTATGGTAGGTTTTCAGTGGAATCTCTATTGCTAAGCGATCTTTAATAATGAAGGAAAGTTTGAGTAAAATACCATGGCCATACCTTGGCTGAATGTCAGACAAAGCTGGAAAGTACATCTTCTATGAGAATGTATAATTGTAATTCTGGAATAAACCAGTCTCAAGAGGATCACACTAAGATCATTATGAATTTTTGTGAGCCTGCAGTTGAGGCAAGTTTGTGAGTCAAGTTTGTTTCACTAAAAATCACTACTTCACATAACCACTAGCTTCTGATTCACTGGAAAACTTGGAGTCTGCTTCCTAGGAAACTGTATTGAGCAGATGGGAATTGATGGTTCCTGCCATCCCACCCTGTGTAGTAGTAGGCAATTGAGCAATACAAATACTGTCTCAGTTCCACTCTTACATCAGCTATGAATACTCAGGAACTCTTATTGTCGTTTTAAAGAATTTCAGACAATGTGTCTAGTATAGTATTGCATTTTCCACTCTGCTATTTTTAATTATTATATATTCTTAGCTTTACATTTTTAATGTCTTTCCAATTGACTCTTGCTTTCCTTCTTTCCTCGTAGGTTGCTATTATCGCAGGAAATTTTGAACTTGCTGAAATCATCAAAACTCACAAAGAATCTGACATTGGTAAGCATGAAAAAACATTAAAATAAGACAAATGCATAGCACACATTGACAGTATGCTACATATCTGCATATGTAAGGGGACATACAGGTGCTCCCCTAAACAAATTATTTCATTAGAACAGTTCTGTTCATCTCTTTGCACATACATTAGCTCTTAAGTGATATAGTATTCATCGAATATCAACCCCCGTATACTTATTTCGTTGTTTGCTCTGTTACCCTTGCTACTAGATCACCTCTATTGATGGCCCCAGTCTTAGCCTATGCCTTGAGGACCTTCCCTCAGTATACATTCAAAAGTATAAAGTTTCCACTTAGCAACCCGCATACCATAGAGAAGAAGTGTACATGAATGCTTCCTTCTTATTATGTAACCCTAATATCTAAAGAATGCCTTCATGAATTTTCATGAATTAAAATGCATTGGGTCTGTGCTAAATGAACTCCAATCTACACTGAACATGAATATGGGACTGGAGTGTATTCTAAGCATTGTTTCTCATGTCTTGTGTTTTCTACCGCTTACCTGAATCACTACTCCCATATATGCTGCACTCTCCCTGCCTTACATAAACCACTGCTTCCCGCACCTATGTTCTTCCTGTCTCACTGCCATTGTATGCCGGAGTTTTCACATCTTACAAAAAAAACACTCTCTCATGTGAAGTATTACGTTTATTGGGGCTTTTGAATAAAAATTAAGTCAATAGATAGCAGGTCTTATAATTACAAGCTACAATTTGTCATGATGTTTGTTGCTAACTTTCTTTCTTTTTTTCTTCCCCTCTTTTTTGAAATTTCTTTCTCTTTTTCCCCCTGCAATCATTGCACCTTCTGGTTCTCTTCTGTATCATACCTTTTCCTTATCATTTTTCTACCCGTTCTCTCTTTTTGGCTTTTTGCTACCTTCTTTTCTCTACCTCATGCTTATAATCATAATTTCTCTTTTCCCTGTCTTCCTTCTTATTCACTTATTTTGCAATGCCACGCTTATTATTCATTTTATTTGCACCTCTCTCACCTATACCACTTTTCCCTGTGATTTTTGCATTGCCATATTTGTGTGATCACCCTTTCCCCCCTTTCGCTGTTCTACATTTTTACTCACCATGAACATTTTCTGTTTTCTCCCCCATCTTTTCACCATCTTGATTCCTCCTGATTATTTTCTAAATTATTTATCCTTTTGAAAATGGTTTTCATTATTTTCTGTTCTTTCCTTATCTTTCTATTACTCCACAATAACTACTGTGTTTGTTTTTGTCCATCTCCTGTTTGTGTCCTACCTCATACTTCCCTGTTCCTGTTTTACATTCTCCTCTCCATGTTTCTTTCATGAAAGTGCCTTTTCGTGAGACCCCAAGTTACACAAAACGAAGACGTGTTGTGAGCTGTGTGGGTCTCTCATCTCCTCGCTTCCTACAACGCTCCGCCAGTGACAACAACCTCAATTCAGATGGAGCGCATTACTCTCCAGTGCCCTCACTCCGCGGCCTACCCCCACAGTTGCTCTCCCAGGGCCCTGAAGTCTCCGGTGGTGCAGCAGTGGGGGATAGCAGTCTTGCGAGCACTGCCAGTTCCCGCAGCACACACAGCCGTTCCCCATCACTGCACCGTGCCAGAGAAGAGAGGGATGCTGACAGTCACACTCTGCGTAGGGGACGAGGGAAAAGCAGGTAACAATGACAATATAGATTGTGTAATAATAACCAAAAAAGTAAAAATTATAACATATGTATAAACAGACACACACAAATACATATATCTATATATATATATATATATATATATATATATATATATATATATATAGATATATGTGTGTGTGCGTGCATATCTATATGTAGAATTTTATGTGTATAAAAAAGTTGGAAGGTTTATTTTTACCATTACCACAGATTTAGTATTTGGAGCAAAACTGATATAAAGAATATATATTTTATTTATTTTACTGAAGGTCATTTTTTAGTTGCTGCGGTTGAGTCGATAAAATATTTTTCTTTTATTTTTTTCCTGCATCATGGGTGTAGAGAGAACGCACCATAGAGAAACCATAGAGATGTTGTCACCCTCGATAAGGCATTATGACACCTCTCTATGATCTCTTATGTCAGGCATAATCCTAGCCCAGCAGGCAGAGACGTTGCTGGGTCTCCAGAAGATTTGGGGCTAATGCCCTCAGCAGATTTTATAGCAATGTAGTCCGCTTCGGGAGTGGACGCTGCGCACACAGCAAACACACACATATATATATAAATACATACATACACACACACGCACACATATATTTGCGAAACATTTATATATTAACAAAATTCTGATTTCTTTATTTCCAGCAACCTAGTCAATCTGCTTTAGACATCCAATTTTATCTCTATGATAAGTACATAAGGACTTGCCCCAGAACCCAGATTGCACCCACAGGATTTGCCCAGATTACATCCGCATGATTTATCCCGACAGTGGTCTCCTCTCAGAGTCTCAGGTCTTATTTTGATCCCCTCCCCCTTTCTCATTATCTTATCTCATGCTCTCTGTCTCTCCCATTTCTCTTTATTTTGTCACTTTTTCTTTGTCTCTTTTCTTTCTCTTTATCTCTCCCCCTTCTTTTTGATTCCCCCTTCTCGTTATCTCTCCCTTCTTTCTCGTTATGTCTCCTTTCTATCTTTTCCCTTTCTACACATCCATGCTCACATACATATCTGTGCTTACACAAACACACGTCTGTGATCACACATGCATACACGTCCATTGTAACACACATAGATGCCTCTGCTTACACTTACACAACCGTGCTCGCTCACGCACATATCCATGCTCATACACACATACATGCATGAATGCTCAGACACAAACACACATACATGCATGCTCACAAACGCTTATATACTTCCCCCTTACCCTCTCCCTCATTCCCCCTCCTTAGCTCAGGCATAGATTTTTTCCGCTGCTCGTACAGTGTGTGAGCAGCCTCACGTTAGCCGCAGGGTCACATGACCACGCTCTGTTCCTGCCTCCCAGGACCAGTCCAAAATTGTTCAGAAAGGTTAACTGTAGCAACAAGAACTCACAGAGAAGGTATGTGCACCTAAAGTAGCTGTATGTTAAACACTTGTATTAGGATTTGCTATAACACTGCTAGCTACAATAGACACGAGCTGTATATGTGGTTCTTAAATTATGAACTGTATACTAATTTGAAGACCTCGCCTTAGATAGACTGCAAAGAATTGTGCTAATGTAAAATAAGAATAATGGCCATCCCATGACTAATTACAACATTAACATTGTGTATGTGCAAATTATCACTTATATTTTAAATTGACTTTATCTTCTCCATTGATTCTTATACTTCTCTGTTGTTTCACAATTCTTTAATATTATCAATGTTCAGTAACACCCCTCTAATACACTTTGTCATAAAACCTCCGTACCTTTTTTATATTCATACAAACAGAGGTTTAGTCCAGTTGTTTCATTGATATCATCTGGAGTTATGGTTGTGTATAGAAGTATTAGTACTTTATTTTCTATAGATCCGACAGTTAGTTAAAATGCAACGGAACTTCAAGTAAAGGATTTGTAATAATCTGAGAAAGAGATTGATCCGGATTTATCCCCATCTCATACAAGCCAGTGAAGTGGTCAATACAAATCTCTCTGGTCAATAAAAAAAGGAATGACACTGCTTCAGAAATTTTCTACACATCCAACTTCTTTAGTTGATTGTCTGCTTTCAAACCATTATATAGTCAGCATGAAACAAAGAGGCATGGAGTGACTGTTACAAATTTTTATGATCTGCCCTGTTGTTTCAGACTATAATATTGATTGACTTAGTGATACAGTAGTACTCCACTAGTGTTATTTTCTCAAATTTAAAGTAATTTACAATCACCCACCATAACCTATGTTTACAGTAATTCCTTTATTATCTTCTAAATTAGGTGTGTGTTACCTTAAAGCTGAAATTGACTTTGTCGTATAAACCCATGGAAAACTGTTTTGCGAGGTATTTGTTTCACCCCAACCATTAGCAATACAACTTAAATCTGCAATTACAGGGGAAAAAAAATCAAGAAGCTGTCTTCTTTTTTTAAAAAAAAAACACTGTGTCACCTGCATGCATCTTTGGACTTATTGAGGCTATCCTTACTTTGCATTAGTCTTATTTTGAGTGCTTGAGAACTTATGTAAGATGAAAAAAAATATTTTATCTTAGTGTTAAATCCAGTGTGTTATAGAGTAGCCTAATGTATGACGGAATAAAGTCTGATATTATGCTGAAATGTATGATAATGTTAGTAATGCTACTATATCAGCTCAGCAATATCAATGTAAACAAATAGTATACATAATGTTTATCAGACTCGTGCATTTGGATTTGCAGCAATGACAAACATACAAATTTTTGAAATTTCGGGGATTCATACGAAGGCACAAAAACGAGTCCGAAATTTGCAGGGCCTTTCACACGCGCTTCCCTACCTTCTCTGCCGACAACTTCCACATCTACCAACCAGTTCCCCTTTTGCATCTTCATTGTCTTCATCTTCACTCCTTTAAGACAGAAGGTAGAAGAGAGAAGATGAAGAACAAGAAGATGCGGAAGTGGTCGGCAGAAGTGGAAGTTGTCAACAGAGAAGCTAGAGTGAACGAGAATGAGAGCGCGAGTGAATGAAAGTGAATGTGGACACCAGGCAGTTAATTTTGTTCCTGAATTAAAAATGCCCCCTGATTCTTGCCCAAACCGAATGGGCAGGAAATGTCATTCGTTGCCCAAAAAACACTTTGTCTGAATCATTTTTGGCCCAAATATACAGATAATATTTTGTCAGTGTCAACAAAAGACAGTATAATAAGTATCATACTATAGTGAACACACACAAGATATAATCACATCCACATCAAGATTCCTCAAGACTGGTTAGGTTTAAGATACCCTGTATTGTTTCTCCACACTGCAGACCAGACTTTGACGAGTGCTGCCAAGAAGGGTGTATAATTTGTATACTTTCAGAATTCATTCATTCATTATTGTTATTTGTGACATTGTCACTTGTCTTTAGACTAGCTGGCACTGTGAAGAAAACATGAGGTTTTAGTCTTGTCTTTAATTGACTGATCTGGCAAACCAACACAGATGTTGTTGAGCATGGGTATGTAGACACTTATCTGCTGAAGTAGACACTTAATTTAACACTGCTCTTCCCTCTATCCCGTAGTGACCATCTTAAAAAACAACAGATTTAGTATATTCATTAGATTAGAGAGTGAAACCCAGAGTATGTTATCTCTGCTTTAGGTTACTGATTAAAAATCAACACGTTTATTCACAAAGTAGGGTATTATATGCAATTGCATTAACAATGAAGAACCCCTTGGTCTCACATAGGTAATGTGGCAAACAATATTTTGTATCTACAATTTAATAAAAAGCATTACCGTTACTGCTAGAGTTTAAAGAGAGAATAAGAGGTAACAAAAAGTCATCCACAATGTCATTAAATATGTAAATGTAAAGTTATTCTAAATTATTTATTTTGAACAATATTTTTCACATCAGAGTTCCCCTGGGTTTTTTTTACTGTTTGTACCTGAAGTTTTACTTTATTTATTTTTTTGCTACATTTTGCTTTAGATTTTATCATGGATTAATGACAGATGAATTTTAAAAGCAGTTGCTTTCTTTTCTTTCCATAACTGTTCTTTTGCTTGTTAGGCTTTTAAATGGCAGCCTCATGAGGCAATAAGAGTGCTTGACAAATCTGTGAACTTCTCTTGTGCCACTCTCAAATAATCACTATGATGTTTCTAGTAAAAACATAGCCAAATGAAGTTTGATTGCATCTGAATAAGGGACCCCTGAGGTCTTGGACGCTTCCGTAACTCCGAATCATACTCAGGTATATAAACATGGGTTCCCTGACTTATTTGAACATTCTCCTCTGAGACCAGTTGTATCTATGATGCTTCCAGCCTCTCCATGTGAAGAAGGGTGAACAGATGCTCCAAATAGTAGGGCAACAGTTGAAAACAGGTTCCCAGTCTTGGTAAGGGAGGGATATGCATCCCCTTTATTCCCTCCTTGACCAAAGCAAAGCGAGGGCCAGATCCTGTACCCCCTTCCTCCAAAAAGAGGAATGATGGTCAAAAGGCACAGCCTATCCCACACACGCCAAAAAGCTGTGGCATTTTCAGTGCAATAACTGTGTCAAAATAATCCATAACAAAAACCGGAAAGAAGGAAGTCCAAACAGCCACACTGTAGCATCAATGTAGTATACACTCACTGGCCACTTTATTAGGTACACCTGTTTAATTGCTTGTTGACCCAAATAGCTGATCAGCCAATCACATTGCAGCAACTCAATGCATTTAGGCAGGTAGATGTGGTGAAGACAACTTGCTGAACTTCAAACTGAGCATCAGAATGGCGAAAATATCCAGTCTGCGGCAGTTGTGTGGATGAAAATGTCTTGTTGATGTCAGAGGTCAGAGGAGAGGGGCAGACTGGTTTGAGATGACAGAAAGGCAACAGTAACTCAAATAATCACTCGTTACAACCAAGATATGCAGAATACCATCTCTGAGTGCACAACACATTGAACCTTGAAGTAGATGGGCTACAGCAGCAGAAGACCACACTGGGTGCCACTCCTGTCAGCTAAGAACAGGAAACTGAGGCTACAATTTGCACAGGCTCACAAAAATTGGACAATGGAAGACTGGAAGAACGTTGCCTGGTCTGATGAATCTTAATTTCAGCTGCGACATTCAGATGGCAGGGTCAGACTTTGGCGTAAACAACATGAAAGCATGGATCTATCCTGTCTTGTATCAACGGTTCAGGCTGGTTTTGATGGTGTAATGGTGTGGGGGACATTTTCTTGGCACACTTTGGGCCCCTTAGTACCTGAGTATTGTTGCTGACCATGTCCATCCCTTTATGACCACAGTGTACCCATCTTTCTTGAACATGACAAGGAGTTCACTTTACTCTAATGGCCTCCACAGTCACCAGATCTCAATCCAATAGAGCACCTTTGGTATGTGGTGGACGGGAAATTCGTGTCATGCAGCATCTGCAGCAACTGCGTGATGACATCATGTCCATATGTACCAAAATCTCTGAGCAATGTTTCCAGCACCTTGTAGAAAGTATGTCACAAAGAATGAAGGCAGTTCTGAAGGCGAAAGGGGGTCCAACCTAGCAAGGTGTACCAATAATGTGGCCAGTGAGTGTAGATTTAAAACAAGGTGAGAAGAAACAGCTGGCTCGTTCCAGAAGCTAGTGTTATTTTAATTGTTGAGGGAAATTTTGACTAAAAATCCTGGGTAGAATATGCATATATGCATATTACATACAATTAAAGTTACTAAACTGTATTTTAATTATGCACCTGTGTATAACAGTCTTCCCTTATCAAGGCATACTAAAACAAGAAGCATCTTAAGTAAGGTTTTACTGTATGCTGGGTACTGAAATAAGGGTGGGATCAGCTGCAACAAAGCTACCATTTTAAACCATACATGAAAGGTATTTCAGTTGAGAAAATATTTTACTCCTGAGTAAACTTTCTTTGAACGCCATTGCATAGCCATCTGTGAGTCACCAGTTTAATGGGCTAATAACATAACCTATATTAAGGTCAGGAATAGATTGTGTCAAGCATTTTAGTATGATGTTCCAAGCATACCTTTGTGGCTCCAGCAATCCAGAGCCCCCTCATGGGATGTGGGTAGGGAGTCCAGCTGATGTTGTGGGTGGCCCTGCTGCCGCCAGTGGGCGATCCTGGTGATGTCGCGGGACACACGTTATTGTTAATGGGAAAATGAGCAGGGAAGCAATGCTGTGGTAACCCGTAGACCCAGAGAAGTGGTGCTCCACCCGGAATCTCCGGGCAAAACCTGGACAGTTCCCAGGTATTGTCGAAAGTAACAAAGGGCTTTTACATCTTCTCAAATACCAGGCCTGCTTCTCTGTTGCACACTGTGTGCTTTGTGTTCAATGCAACTTTTTTGATACAAAATCACATGGGTAAGCAATGAAGGGGAAGCCACTCACCATTTGAATATATAGACGTACAGATATACATATTTTTGTTATATATTAGAAACCTTTTTGTGTGCCACACAAATTTCTATGACACTGAAAAGGCTAATGTAATTGTTTGAAAGCTTTTGCATGTACATACAGCTCAGAAGGAAAACTAAGAAGGGGGCGATGGTCTAGTTTTTGGGCAACATTTGAAGGCTGACTGGTGTGTGATCCAGCTTAAAGTATACATTTGAATCTGGAGGTAATTTGAGTCCACTCATTTGTTTGCAGAAGAGTTGAACAAGTTCTCGATTCTACTATGTAGGAAGGTCTGAGTTGACTGTGCATAATGCATAAATAATATGGGAGATTTCTTACAATTATTCTCACTGTGCATTAGCACAATCCTGTAGGAAGAAGCTCACCTGGGTTTGCCCTTGATAATGCAGAGTGGAATCTGGGAGTTCAAATCTAACAGATGGCAGCCCTGATAGATTAAATCAGTGTTACTGTTTATTGCACTGGGATCATTACTTGTGTGTGTTAGAAGGAATATTTTGAAGTTTACTCTTTGAATTCCGATACATGAAGGTTCTTTGTATAAATAATTAAAGTGTATTATATATCATATCTGATGCACTGGGGTTAATATTGTTTTCATGAGTATTATGTACTCATTTGTCAGAAACTTCCTTTATGCTATTAATATTTTAGGAGCCAAAGTGGAGTATTAGTGTTCAATGCCATATGCTGTTGTTAAGGGATAGCATTTGGCAACAGTGGGTTAATGTTTTTCCTTAGTGATAATATGCTGTTGTCGTGCATACACATGACTGGCCAATGTCACCGCCAGAGCTGAAAAAAATCAATAATTGCTTAAAGGAGAATCCTTTGTAAGATAAGCATCATGTGCACGTGGTAATCAGATTAAGAAAACCTTTTTATTGTTTTAGGAAACCTAGAAAGTTAGGTGAAGCATTAACAGCCTGTTTCTCTTAAACACAGCAGTTACCCACATTTACTATTGTTTCCTGCATCCAGCTGCCCTTAAAATCAATGGGAGCTCCAGCAGCAGCCAAAGACATGTATGCCATTTGGACACTGATGTTTAGTTAGCATATATACCACTGGCTGCTACTTCAGTTAATTAAATGAGTTAAATTGATTAATAAATATAATTGCTTTATTCATGTAATATTTTCATCTGTGAATCTCATGACCTTGTGATATGCTGCCCAACCTTCTTTATTAGCTAATTTCATTTATTATTTTTCAATTTCATAGTTGTTACAATCCTTTTTATCTTTGTTGCTTTAGATCATAGTTGTTCTGACTTCTGAGGTCCTGAGGTCACTTTTGGCTATCCATTAGTTGCTCAGTAGGGTAATTTTAGAGAATATAGTGGCCAAGCTATGAAAAATAATATTTACAAAAAATACCTCTCGTTTTAACACATTGCTTAGAAATTCATCCAATGGATTAGTTGCCACTGAGAGCCTCTCTCATTGTAGTAATATAGAGTCACAAAACATTCCCCTAATTTTGTAGTGCCACAAGGGTTGTGCAAGATGCATATAATCTTGAGAAACACAGACTTTTGGATTTTAAGTGTTGTTCCAGTTTTGTGAAACTGTTCGTACAATTGTGCATACTATTACAAATAGATAGACTGTAAAGAAATGTATAAGTGATAAACACTTCATTTAGGGCATCATCTCTATACTAATGGCTCTCCTAAAAGTCACCTGGCGTGGTCTTTCTTTATAGTCATTTTCTTTTCTCTGACACCGATTTTGCATTAATATTCAGCTCCCATCACACTCTCTTTCTCTGCAGTAATTCAAAATCTGTCAGGCAGCGAAGAGAGAGAGGAGGGAGTGAAAGAAAGATGGCGTGAGGAAGAATGAAGGATAGAGAGAAGGGACATATCTAGAGAGAGAGGCATGGGAAGAGGGTCTGTAAATGGAAAAGGGGGTAGATGATAGTTGGGTTAGGGTCATGAGGTAATGATGGAGAAACTGGAATAGTGCGCAAGAAGTAGCAGAGAATACTGAATGGATACAAACTATAAGGCTAAAACAATATATGAATAGCTGGATATAGCCATTGAAGGAAAAAAGCAACATGAAAAACATGTGGAAAAATAATGAGTAGGCTGAAACAAGTGGTGTGGAGATAATACACAGAACAGAAAGAGAATGAGCTAATGGGAGGTAATGGGGCTCGAGCAGAAACAGAGAGCAGGTGGCAGGTTGAGAATCCGTAGCAAAAGAAAGAACAGCAAAGGTAAAAAATATTTAGGGGTATGTAGTCATATGGGAGGGTGAAAGCAATGAATTAACAGAGGAAAATAAGATGTATAAGATGGAATAAATGTGAGCCAGGTAAAATAGATTTAAGATTGTGGTGCGTACAGAAAATGAGAGTTTGGGAGAGGGCAGAGGGCAGAAGAGCATGAGAGATTCTGTAAACCATAGGCATAAAGGATAGGAAGGCCAGAGAGATAAGGCCAAGAATACGCTGATGGACTGCCTATTGATCAAGGTGAAGATTGGTGAGTAGGATATGGAGATGGGGGCAGTGTGTGTGTGGGGGGGGGTTGAGCGGGTCTGAGCACTGAGTGGAGAAAGCCAGGGGGAGAGAGAAGCATGAATGGACTAACCCCCTCATCTCCTCCCCTTGTCCTTCCTCCTCACTCTACCCCCTCCTCTCCTGCTGACAGTTTAACTGAAACAGCAAAAGAACAGGGAGAACTGCAGACAGCCATGCTGTCCCTCTGTTTCTCCCTTCATTCCTGTCGGCCTCCCTGTCTTCCTCTTTCCATCCTTCTCTTCTTCCTTAGGCTCCTACCCTCCTTCTGTTTGCATCTTCTCCTGACTTCCTGTTGCCATCTCTCCTCTCCCCATCTTTCTCCCTTCCATTCCGTATTCTATGCCATTTGTTTATCCTCTCTCCACATTTGCCCTTCTTCATCTGTCCTCATGTAATTATTATTTGTGTCCTCTTTAATTCCCCTTGTTTCTACACTTTATTTTTCTCATTTTATTCCCTTCCTTTCACATTGTTGAATCATATCTCTCTATTTTTCTCTTTTTGGTCCCTGCTGAGGATTTTGTGAGCGGGAGAGAGTTGATTTAAGGACAAACATATTATTCAGAGGTTTTAGTGGGACAGGGTGCCTCTTAGTGCAGAAAGCAGGTCTAAAGGAGAGTTAAGGGTCCTAGGATGATTTGGAGGGAGTGTGCAATTCCCAGCATGGAGGATTGGGGGGCTCCAACCATCAACAAGAGCAACTGTCCTTTTCGGAGCTGAGATGTCTATAAAACCGTGGGGGAGTTGTCATCTGCTGGCCTCCCAAATGAAAGGCCCACCTTCACTCAGCACCATTACCTATGTGTTTGTTTACAGCCCTGGACCCCTGGATATGAGGAGCACCGGTCCTCGGGGGCCCAAAAGGAAACTGTACAGCGCTGTCCCGGGGAGAACGTTTATAGCTGTGAAATCATATGAACCCCAAGGACCTGGAGAGATCCAACTCAACAGAGGGGAGAGAGTGAAGGGTGAGTGTGAACCACAAATATGCAACTTAGTACAAATTGTGCAAAGCAACAAATTGAAGAGATAAGAAGTTGAGTGCACTCAGACTCAACTTTTCAGCACGGGAACTAACCATAACCCCATAAATGAGTTACCCACAGCTGCACAACAGAGTGACCAACAAAGCAGAGGCACACATGAGTAACCATTGCCCCAGTAAATGCATAATTTTCTATAAAGTGTCTTTACGTGTCATAAGTAATGTATTGTGTCTACGTAAGACAAATCTTAGTTTTTCTCCACTGAGGCCAGTGCCTTGAAGAAACGATTTCCTTTAAGGTGTGTACCTTAGATAACCCACTTTCCCTGAGATGAGTTTGTTGCCATTGCTTCCCATGTGTGCCTTAAAAAACCACCTGGCTCTGATGTTACCAAGTCTTCCGTAGTGGTCTGTAGTGAAGCAATTATACCATGCACATGCCTGTGTTTTAAAGAAACATACTCCATCCATCATTATGCATTCTAGAGGTACCATTCTTCTAACAATACAGAATTATATCTTACATCTCTATAGTGCGTGCATTTGATATTTTTTACCATCTTTCCAGCCTTTTAGTTGCATAAGCCTCACCCATGAGGCACACATGACGGACACCCCTTATTTTGGGTTGTTCACATATGTTGAGCTCACCTCGGAGGTATGCATAATGTAATCCTCATGCATTTTAGGTTTGTCTTGCATATGGGGCCTGTGCGCTTTAGGTGCATGAGTCAAAAGCTTTGTTTATTACAGGACCCCCATTTCTTGGTATAAACTTATCACAGAAACATTCTCAAATAAAGTGTGTCTCTATAAGAAGCCCCAATTTTGTTGCATATATTTTAAAGAGGACCCAGAATCTGCAATGTATGTATTATGTATGTTACAGAGACTAACCATAGGAATTATGAATATTACAGATACCTACTTCAAGTGTGTATATATATGTGTATATATATATATATATGTAGAGAAATCAGAATTACCCTTACCCCTATACTGATGAGTCCAGCTTACACATTTTGTGTTTTTAGTTTTGTTTGTCAGTTTAGCAATGTGTAATATGTTTAAATGTATTTATTGTAATTACTTGTTTAAAAAATTGGTGTAGTGCATGTTATATAATTATGCATTATTAAGGTACATGTGGTGTGTATGTATTAAACTTCTCAGTGTTTGTGTTTATCAACTCATCATGCATGCTTCTGTCTCATTGGCTCTTTTACTCTCCTTGCTCCATTCCAGATGCTCTTGTACATAACGTAGGTAACTATCAGTCTGGCTCCCACAAATGGCCACTCTTTCTCTCATATACATGTTCCTCTCTCTTTACCCTGCCATATTTATTTCTCTATATATTTTTACTTGTTTTACTGTGCACCTATAAGGGGGACAATATCAAAACTGAAAACAAACCAGGGTTATCTAATATCTTGACATCCAAATTTAAGGTACAATGTATATATTGTACCACACTTTTTTACTTTAGCTTGTGGTCTAGCTGAACTTGTCAGTTACTGTTGTGTTCATGGGTATTTCCATTACAAAAAAGAACAACAGTTCTAAAATTTCACACAAACTCAGGTTGCAATGTGATTTGTTGTTTATATCCAAATAATGGGAAAAATGTGTTTCCTTTTCGAACAGAACATGACGTTGGCACCTTTTTACGACCACACCAAAGTAAATGTCTATTTACTTTGTGCACAATTTCAACCAATGAACCTTGTAGCTCTAGATATCAGCCAATTCTGTTAAGGCAGAAGGAGACCAGTAGGGTTGCCATATTGTTCATTTTTTTTCCAGAATATGTGATTTCACTTGTTGCCAACCACCATCTCTAATGATGCCCTGCAGTATATGAAATGAATGCACTTACAGAAGGAAATCAATTCCGATTTTGTGTTCACTCCAATTTATTCTCCTGCATGCATATTGGAACATCTCTTTTTTATTATTGCAGTTAGAAAATTAGACTCCTTTAAGGTTTCCTCTGGCTGCACCTACTGAAACTGGGAAGTATTATCAGGGTCGGCCCGACAATGGAGCCGAGTGGGGCAACTGCTCCAGGCGGTACTTGCCGCCCCAAGCCTTTTTTTTAAAAGCCGAGAAGAGAGAGAGTGAGGGGCGCCGAGTGGTTTTATCTTACCAAGTTGTTAGTACCCGCTCGGCGCCCCTCACTCTCTCCTCTGCGAGCCCTCTAGCTCGGTCTCGGTGCCGGCTTGTAATGTTGAGCGCCGGAAGATGACGTCATTTCTGGCACTCAGCATTACAAGTCGAGACCGAGCAGGGAGACTCATCGCAGGACTGCTGAAAGGTAAGTATGGGGGGGGGAGTAAGGGTAGATAATGGGGGGGGGAAGGGTAGATAATGAGGGGCGGCAGGGAGAGGAAGGGTAGATAATGGGGGGGTGGCAGGGAGAGGAAGGGTAGATAATGGGGGGAGAGGAAGGGTAGATAATGGGGGCGGCAGGGAGAGGAAGGGTAGATAATGGGGGGGCGGCCGTGAGAGGAAGGGTAGATAATGGGGGGGAAGGGTAGATAATGGGGGGATGGCAGGGAGAGGAAGGGTAGATAATGGGGAGGCGGCAGGGAGAGGAAGGGTAGATGACGTGTAACCTAGCAAAACATTAGATAGTATACATGAGATCGGTTGGCACTCACATTACGTTCAATGGGAGCTCAGTTTCAAATAACTTGAATGGGAGTTTGACCTCATATGTGCAAGAAGCATACCATGGTATATTCCCTGCTTTAAGTAGAGCAATATGAGAGTCAGAAGTCACATTTTCTAACTCCAATAACTAAAGGACGTGTGCACTGATTTGCATGCAGTAAAATGCACTGAAGTCAATGCAAAATGCGCTCCAATATCCATTAAACATGAAAATAAGACTGAATTTCTCATTTAATCATGTTTATATTTCCCTCTTAAGCACTTTATATGGTGGGGGTCAGCACCATAAAACAAATTAGATGTGTCCAGGGAAAACCCCAGACCTACCAGTTACTGTAACGGTAACAAATGTCTAGTGTATGTTGAAAGAGTCCATTCTGCCTCAGTGACATAAAATGCAGTGTTTTATACAGAAAGGTAGGCCAACATTTTGTTCCAATAAACTTCCTTTATCTGAAGAATTGACTTTTCCTCCTCAAACACCACATTGAGCTGATTCTTTGTGGTAATACTAATACTAAGACTGAGCTCTTCTACAGGCAGCGTGATAAGTAGAGTGCTTCTCCCGAGCTAAAATAACAGAGCTAGACCACTTACACATGGCTAAAATGCAGGAAACATTATATTATGCAAAAACTAGAACATTTTTTTTAAAACACAACACAATATTTTGGAAAACGTACATAGAAAATAGGGAGAGGTATGTCTTTATGTTAGATGTGTGTTAAGGTCTAGTATTAAAGAAATAGTATATGCTTATACATGTAATAATGTTGAAGCCTTATGGGTAGAAATATGCACTGATGGGAACAGGTGCAGTACGTTATGGTGCTTGAAAAAGTGGAGAGGCAGAGTGGAATGGAACAATTTAGTTATTAATAAATGCTAATAAAGTTGAATTTTATACATTTAAAAAAGCATCTTAGAGGGGATATGATATTATTATACAAGTACATATAGGGGACAATAACAAATGTTTTCTCATAGTCCATCAGAAAACATTTGGTATTGTCCCCTATATGTACTTGTATAATAATATCATATCCTCTCTAAGATGCCATTCAGGCTTAAAGAAATTAATTTCCATTTTTTTTACAGTAAGGACAATAAAGATGTGGCATTCACTACCCAGAGATGTTGTGCTTTCAAATGCAATATATACCTTTAAATATTGGCTAGATTATTTTTTTGTGCCAAATAATACGGGGATGTCATTGGTTATAAGGGCATTAGATATAGTTTGTTGATCCAGTGAGAAATTAGATTGCCATTTTGAATTCAAAATTATTATTTCCTCTATTAGGCACAATTGGAAATCACTTCATTGTGGGTTTTTTTTACCTTCTTCTGTATATACAGCAAAGTTACTTTTTTACTTTTTTGTTTGGGTTTATGGTCAATAGTCAGAAGAAGTATATGCATTCAATAACTGATCAAGAGATCGTATTGTCATTGTGGGCAGGACATTATGTTGGGTTCCACGTCATTCTGACATCTCTATGTATGTATTTTTTATTTATTAAGCACAATTAACAGATTTACTTAGTGTTTTACAGTTGACAATATAATAAATGAGGATGTATAATAAGTGCAGTCATCTAAAAGTACAGAGGACTACAGACATTTTGAGATAGGTACGGTAGGTATGAGTACATTAGCAATGGAAGTCCCTGCCCTGTAGAGTTTATAGTCTGGTAGTGTAGAGAGTAAGCAAACATAGAGATACAATAAGTGGGTCGAGGTAAATGCAATTTACAGGGGTCTCAAGGTTTGTAGCTTACTGTAATGCTACAGGTAACATGTGTTCCTTTAGTTTGCTTTTGAAGTTGTAGAGAGTTGAAGACTGGTGAATGTGTGGTTGTCGGGAGATACAGGGATTCAGAGTAGCAAGAGAGAAGACCTTTAGTCGAGATAGAGCAGTAGATGTTAAAGAAGCTGCGAGATGCCTCCTATGGATGGAACATTGACAACGTGTAGGTATACGGCGGGATATCAGAGAGGAAATCTAGGATGTGGATGTGTGCTGAAGAGCTTTGAAAGAAAAAGAAAAAGAATATTAAAGGTGATGCACTGTTTTACAGAAAGTCAAGCCAGTGATTTTAGTATGGAGGGAGTGGTGTTTTCAAGAAATGAAAGAGAATTGTGGTGACTGGGTAGAGAACTGATTGTAAAGCAGAGATATGTGAAGCAGGAACGCAAATGAGCAAGTGGTTGCTGTAGTCTAGAAGAAAAATGAGTTACGCATACATCAGTGTTAGAGTGAGATGGGTGGATTATAGCAATATTTCAAAGAAAGTTTTAACTATTTCCTCAGGGTAAATCATGTCGCTAACTTTTCATCTTGAGGAATGAATGCATATTCCACAAGTTCTGTAGCTTTCCTACCCTTATTTAATTGAACAAAATAGCCTTTTTTAATTTGCATGAGATTTTTAATTTTTGGATTTTGTAAATTTTGGGATATTATTGCCCCCTTATTTCCATAATCAGGAGGCTTAAACATATTTTGAATATTTTTTTCTAACCTTTCATCCTGATTTGTCCTCTGTTCTCCACCTTTAAACATTTTTTTTCCATTTTGCTTTCCAATTCCAAACACTTTTTTCAATCTGTCTGCACCTTAATACATTTATATCTCCTTTATGTGCTTTATGTCTGCAAAATGAATTCTAGTACTTGAGCTTTACCAGTGCATAATGAATGTGGCTTTCTTTTTTGTCTGTGTCTTGTTTTTAGGTATTCCCTAAATACTCACTAATTTTTTGCTTTATTATTAACTGTGTTAATATTAACCAAACACAAACCTGTGTAAATACCAAACAAACACACACACACACACACACACACACACACATATATATATATATATATATATATATATAATAAAATAGAACACAATGAAAGTGTAAATTAAGTATTGAATACTTATATTGAGATGGGGAAGAGAATCCACTGGTTCTCAAAGTGCAGGTACATGTAAACAAGAGACAAACGGAATATGATAATTCATAGTGTTTTCCATATAAACATATAAGCTTTATATGACTTCACCGTTAAAACACACTCTGATGTGAGAAACTTAGAGCTTGCTCATAACTGTTATGTTTTTTTTTTTGCTCTCACGTCCCATACTGGAATCTGATAAGGTGTAAAATCACAAGCTTTATTAAAAAAGTGCAGTATGCTTACATATGGAATTAAAAAGTCGATCACTCCTTCCAAGAAAGTCCTTGCAACTGTTGCGTACCTACTTCCAGGTGAAAGTGTTTCACACAATCAGTGGGCTTCCTTAAGTGATTATCTCCTCCGTTTGTCCTTTACATACCTAAGTAGTCCAAAACCATTAACTCCTAAATGTCCAATCCCGCTGTCTTGTTTTATGGATTAACCCTATGTCCATATTGTAAGTAATAAATAAATGTACAAATGTTCATCATATAAAAATGAGAAAAAAACATATATTATACAATCTCATTAAAATGGAGGGGGGAGGAAATTAGCACTCGAGAAAGACCATTGGTTGTGCGAAATATGACCACACGGAAGAGTACAAGATTTGCAAGGACTTTCTTGGAAGGAGTGATTAGCTTTTTGATTCGTTAGCATATTGTTAGCATATTGTGCTTTATTATTACCGTATTTGCTCGATTATAAGACAACCCTGATTATAAGACGACCCCCCCAAATCTGAATATTAATTTAGGGAAAAAAAGAAAAAGCCTGAATATAAGACGACCCTAGGGAGAAAGTTTTACCAGTAAATGTTAATTCATGTAAACTATTTTTTTTAAATAAAAGGTATGATTGAGAAAAATATTTTGTTTTTATTTTCTTTTATTTTCCAACCTGCCCCCCCAGTTATGCACATCTGCCCCAGAAATGCCTTATACCTCCTATATGCCACTGTGCCCCATGATAAGCCTTTTAACCCTCTAAATGCCACTGTGCCCCATGATATGCCTTTTAACCCTCTATATGCCACTGTGCCCCATGATATGCCTTTTGACCCCCTATGTGCCACTCTGCCTCCAGAAATGCCTCATACCCCTATATGCCCCTCT
The DNA here is from genome assembly GCF_027358695.1 of Spea bombifrons. Classification (NCBI taxonomy): domain Eukaryota; kingdom Metazoa; phylum Chordata; class Amphibia; order Anura; family Pelobatidae; genus Spea; species Spea bombifrons. The sequence continues at coordinate 71,911,454 of NC_071090.1, forward strand.
GGCATTTAGGGGGTTAAAAGGCATATTATGGGGCAGAGTGGCATTAAGGGGGTTAAAAGGCATTTCATAGAAATACAGAAATGCGTTATGCCCCCCATTTAACACTCCCCACCCCCCCAAATTTACCGGTGCTTCTGACTCCCCGGTGTGTTGTCCGGGCAGTGGGTAGACGTCTACGCGATCCGCGTAGGCAACTTCCCCTGCAGCCGGAAGGAGGTGCGGTTAGCAGCGGGGGTTGTCTGCGTCCATCGCGCAGACCTTCCCAGACTGTCAACTTTGGGGGGGGTGTTAAACGGTGGGCATAAGACAGGTCCCCTGCAGCTCTGCGGGGGATCTGGAGCATTTTCTCTGAAAAAACCTCGTCTTATAATCGAGCAAATACGGTAAAACTTGTGATGTTTTATCAACCTCTGTTCCTCCATTATCGTTTTTACTTTCACAAGTCCCTTCATGTATCTTGGGGATGAATTGAGGCACCTTTCTATGTGACTACCTTGTTGGAATGCATTAAATGTCATACAAAAATAATATAAGTTGCTCACCAAGAACAGACAGCCACTTCATAGCCTGCCCTACGAAACGCCCCCACTTTTCCTCCCCAAAGTTTAGCTCTCTTGTGCCATTGCAGAGAAAAAAATATCCATCTACTTATCAGTCTGATGCCACCCAAAAGGGCAACCCCTAACCTAAAATGAAAGGCCACTTTCCTCTGGATGAGGGAACCAACAACCCGAGATGTACGTTTCACCCTTCATTAGCCTCGTCAGTGGGGTACGGTTGGTATCCCTCTAGGCACAAGAGAGCAAGGAAGGGACGTGAGAGTGAAAAAAACATCCTATTTACAGAGGTCTTCTTTCCATACCATAACAGTTGTGGGCAAGCTATAAATTGCTCAGAGCAGAGTGAGTGTGTTGTTAACAGTCATATAAATCTCCTATGTACATATTGAAAACACTAAGAATTATCTTATTCCATTTGTCTCTTGTTTATGTGTACATGCACGTTGAGAACTAGTGTATACTCTACCCCATTCTGAATATAACTATTCCTTATTTAATGGTCACTTTGATTTTATTACGGTATATTTAGAAATTTCTAGCTGTGCTAACATAATTGCAAAAGTATCTTCTAATAATCAATTAGTCTTTTAAAACTTGGATTAGCCATTGGAACACAAGAGTGATGGTTGCTGATAAAGGGCCTGCGTACGCCTATGAAGATATTCCATTAAAAATCAGCTGTGTCCAGTTACAATAGTCATTGACAACATTAACAATGCCTACACTGTATTTTTGACCCACTTAATGTTATTTTAATGGACAAAATGTTCTTTTTCAAACCCCAAACTTTTGCACAGTGATATACATTTGGTATTTATATCTGGTTTTGTGTGGTTATTATTAACGCAGTTTGTATACACATCAATACACATCAATAGTTGGGCTGAACTTTTTGTGGCTTCACTGTTGGTGCAATGTGGATGTGTCCATGGGTGTAATATAGATTTTATTCAAGGTTATTTCAAGCACTTGTTTCACTTTTTTCACACTAATTTGTTGTATATTTTGTCACTTATTCTTTCTTTTCGATTCTCTTTTGCCCGGTGATGTTTAAATTACTTTTGTATACCTGGAATAGGTTGGTATGGTTCTTCATTTTAACTTTAAAATTATTTGAGTAATGATACATGTTTGACCTTTTGCTTTTCAATCGCCCTCCTGATGTTTCTGATGAGTAATTTATTTTCACAGTGCTGAGCATCGGTGAAGGAGGATTTTGGGAGGGATCCGTGAAGGGCCGGAGTGGATGGTTTCCTGCAGACTGTGTAGAGGAAGTGCAGATGAGACAGCCTGACCCAAGGCAAGGTGAGAGAAACTATGGAAAAATACAAACAATGAATAAATCATTATGTATCTATATTATAGAGCAACCAAACACTGTCAAGCATTAGAGCTGCTGCTATTAGCACAAAAAACACTGTTTATGGAAGACGATATGCAAAGAAATTCTAATGATTAAAAATAAAGTTATTCACCAAACTGAACTACAACTCTTCTGGATTCTGAAATAGAACTCAGGAGAGAGCCTTGGAAGATGCAGTGATCATTGCAAATTCCATAGGGATCTGCATGATTCTGTTGACCTTAGTAGGAAACTACTGAGTGACAAGGTCTAGCTGAGTGCGTCTAAGAAACCAGAGTATCCTAATGGGTAGAGAATGTGGTGAATTCTGCCCCAGCTCAGCTGGAGTGGTGCTAAAGTACCTCACTCCTATATAGCCATCAATAAGGATTATGTTCCTATGACACAGGTACAGCAGTGTGCTGTATACTAATACTAATTTTGCAGAACCTGTAAAATACTTTTCTTAATTAGAGCACACTGTGACCTAGGTACGAAGGGAGATGCTGATTTTTAACTTAAAAAAAGGTTCCTTAGAACAATATAGTTAACATACTTTATGTTTGACCTTTTAAATATATTGTGTAGTACCTTTCTGAAATCAAACTTTATTATTGAGCTCCTTTTTAGTTTAGCAATATTTCTTCGCTACCAAACATTCATCTTAACATTGTTTTATGACAAGGTGAGACTGATGTTTGTGGAATTTCTTCTGAATCTGCAGAGACACATTACCTAGAATTCTAGTTTGTTATTTTGTCAAACCGACAGCAAGGTGAATTTTTTTTAAATCCTCTGCTGAAAGATGAAAAGTAAATGATACTTCAGTTGCACCATTTAATGCTGTGACCTTTCAGATGTATATAATCTTTATGTTTCACAGACTAATGACTGACTTAAATTACATTTTAGGTGAATGCTGTTTTGCTTATTATAATGGTAATATCGAATACATGTATACATGCATACATTTTTAATGTGTATGATACCATTATAGATAATATATTATTCAGATGTAACCGCTGCAACTTTCTGCTGGTTATCAGAACACATAACTTGTAGAGCAACCTTCACTGAAACCTTTTTTATATGTTTCCAAGTATATCCAATTCAAGAGACATTCATAATTTTTCTATGCCTTTTGTATTAATGAAAAAGTCATAAGTAGGCCAACATTCCTTAACCAGATGTGAGGGTCTAGTGAGACCCTAACTAACCAGTGATGGTGTAGATCTATAATGACTCTCCGATACTGATTCCAGTCCGAGTGTGGTAGTGAGTGTCCACCACTGTGCCTCACTCTTAAAACTATGCTGCGGCAATCACCTTTTTGGTTCTTTCTACATGAGTTGACAGATATCAGTTGAATGAAACATGTAAATTATACAAGGAGATGTAATTGTGGTTACATAGATTATTCAGATAATTGAGGGGGGGGGAAACAAGAAGAAAGAGTTATGCACATCTGATCAAGCAGTGGAGGGGAGTTAATATTACGGGGTTATTTTGATAGCTTTACAAATTCAACCCTAGGTACTTCATATAATGTTCCGACATTTGGAATAGGTATAATATCTTCACGGAAGTCTAGGCTTTTAACTATTGTTCCTCAACCTGTTCCTCATTTTCATAATCTTTATAGCCATGCTGTGGATATCTTGTGTCAAGATTCCAGAATCTAGATGTTGACCTGTGTACAAAAAAGGGAGAAGAGGTAGGGCAAACTGATAGATAATAACAGTTAGTGTATATGGAATAAGGAATAAGAAAAGGATAAAGTCATGAGGAAGTCTAGAAGCCATGAGATTGAGTAGATATATGTGATATTGAGAACATTATTTCAAATGTCAGAGCTTTAGTTAGGGATCTGAGTGTCTGGGACAAGGTCAGAGACCCCAAATCAAGTTGGCGTCACATCACTTACCGAAGTGGAAGGAATAGCAAGAAGGAGCTGGGGCATTACTACAAGGTGGCTCTAGCTTGTCCCTTACATTGCTGTGCTTAGGGCAGCTGGCTCTCTTACGACCCTGCCAAATGTTTTCATTGTATGTGTACAGAAATATAAGTGTAAATGTATAATGCTGTCATAGAATAGTAGCCTGATCTTTATCAAGGCATAGGCACATGAATGGTTTAGATTTGTGGATTTACTCAACACATGTTAATTATGATAATAGTAATAAAAATGCGGCTCTGATATTGGAACAGTTGAACACATGATTATCTTTAAAATTAAACACTAAACGCCAAATCAATTATTTATTTACTTTTAATGGCTACACATATGGTAGTTTACAGCCTGTTTAACCTAACCAAACCCAATTTAAGTCCACATTCCTGAATTTGATCAAAAGTATTTCTTTTCATAAATGCAGGCATAGCATACAAAGCGTTTGACTGGCTAATAGATAGACTTTGAAATCTTACATAATGTGAAAAGAAGAATTATCATCATCAAAGGATAGGTCATACTATTTACATAATGAATAATTAAATTGTACATTTGTAAATAGTTTCTGCAAGTGTACAGTACAGATTTTTATTAAAATTAAATGGTGGCATTTTACCAGTTTCCTAGCTGAAAAGCCTATGGCTAGACTTCTATATTCCCATAATACAATCTAGTTTTTTCCCTCCCTAGATGAAACAAAATAAAAATGTTAAGACATCAGGGTGGCTAAATGTATCCTTTTATTAGCACATTTTCTGATATAGAAACTGCTTTATTAAATCGCCAGTGGAGAAATAGGCTATATAACCTATAAATGTGTTTTTCTGAATACATCTGCCTTGTTGGATTAAACTATAAAAACACAAGTGATTCTGTGTCTAAAATTATGCTTAGCTGCCTTGCAGCAACAGAAATTCCTGTACCTGGCGCAGTTCTTTGCTTCATTACAAGATTCACACTGTGCCTCAATATTACAGCAGTGCAACCAAACAAATGCACAACCGTTTCTGGCAGTGTTCACCACTAGCATCTGAATTACTGGCGGCAATACACACATATGCTCTTGGCAGCAGAAAAAGTCCCTTTTGACCTTTTATGTTTCCAGTAGCGGCAGGAAGGGACGTTCTGCACCAAATGTTCTGAGAGTTTTCACAATTTGAAGAGGAAGTGGTCCTCCTTGGAAGGTACAGATATACATGGAGACTGGGCAACATTTACTTTGGATAGATAGGAAGACAAATATAAATTAACATTATTTTTTTAATTATTTGGTATTGTTATTTGATCATATAATAACCAAATTGATCACACAAATTAGTATTATTTCTTTAAAGAATGATCTCTTCAATTATAGTGGATCTGTGTCACCTTAAGCTTTTAAGTTGGTCTCCATAATTATTCACTCCTTAGTTGTATCTCAGTTGTAGATTATATTGCAAGGGGATCAAGAAAAAGTAAACCAATAAAGTAGCTATAAAAAGGTGGCAACGCCACCTTAAGGTTTTTGCGTAAAATGTGGGGGGTTGCCTTGTGGGAGGTTGCGCATTTTCTTTTTAGCAGTTTCAGCTCACTGACACTCTGAGTTATGAACGGCCAACCCCACTGGGATTCTCCTGTGAAGATAGCTTAGTCAGCCCTTTATAATGCAAGACTATGTGAATGTTTTTTTTTAATTCACCTCATCCATTCATTTATGCTTCATGGAAGGCCAGCTCAGCCCTCCTTGCAGAAGAAACAGCCTTGCATGATACATAATGACGTCAGTGAGATGAAATTACCATGGCCATGCAAAGTTCTGCTGTAATGAATAAACCCCTATATGTAGAATGATTAAACTGTTTAATGCAGTAACGCAAATTGCTCCTTTCGTCTTTTGCCACCAAATTGAAGGGGACAGGGTTTGCATTACACAAAGTATGTTAATTAAATAATATGGTCACCATAATCACAGTTCAGCTAGAATACTAAGAACAAAATAGTAAACAAGCTGCCAAAGCAACAGATTTGCTATACGCACAAATCACACCATGGGTAAATCTATTGAGACCCAGAATACCCCGCGACAGCAAGGAAATATTTGGACAAAGGTATTGAGACACCTGACCATTACACCAACAGGTACTTTGATGACATTGCATCCTAAATATGTACACATTAATATGAGGTTGGTTCCCATTGCAGCTATAACAGCTTCCACACTTCTGGTAAGGCTTTCCGCAAGATTTTGGTGTGTTTTTGTGGGAATTTTTGCCCATTCATCCGGTAAATCATTTGTGAGGTCAGGCACTGATCTTGGAAGGCCTGGCTCACAATCTCTGTTCCCATTGAACACAAAAGCTGTTCAATGGGGTTGAGGTCAGGACTCTGTGCCAGCCAGCCAAGTTCTTCCACACCAAACTGCTGGAATAGAAAAGGACCTTCCCCAAACCGTTCTCACAAAGTTGGAAAACATAGCATTGTCTGAAATTTCCCTTCATTGGAAGTAAGGGGCCCAACTCCTGAAAAACAGCCCCGTACCATTATACCTCCTCCACCAATTTTTGCAGTCGGCAGAATGTCGTCAGGTAATTTTCTCCTGGCATGCCAAACAGAGAAGCGCCTCTTACTAAAAAATTACTGCAGTTTTTCTGAAGTAATACTGCAGTTTTTTGGACATTAAAAAACTGCAATACTGCACTTTTACTGCAGTTTTACTGCATTTGTACTTCACTGTAATGCAGTTTTACTGCACATTTACTGCACTTTTTTTATATTGCAAACCTACAGTTGTACTTCAATGTACTGCAGCTTTATTGCATTTGTACTTCCGTACAAAAATAACTGCAGTAAAACTGCAGTACAGTGAAGTACAAATGCAGTAAAACTGCAGTAATACTGCAGTAAAAGTGCAGTATTGCAGTTTTTTTATGTCCAAAAAACTGCAGTATTACTTCAGAAAAACTGCAGTAATTTTTTCGTAAGGGGCGCGGAGTGCGCGTTACATCACTCGACCCAACACTTGGCATTGTACTTGGCGATGTGAGGCTTGCATGCAGCTACTTGGCCATGGAAACCCATTCCATGAAGCTCCCGCCACACAGCTATGGAATCAGCAAAGCGTTGGTGGGTTTTACACACCATGTTCCTGCTGTGTGACTTTACATGGTCTTCCATTTCGAGTTGCTCCTGTTCCCAAACGCTTCCACTTTCCAATAATACCACTTACAGCTGGCCGTTCATTATCTACCAGGGATGAAATTTCACAAACTAACTCATTGCAAGAGTGGCATCCTTTCAGAGTACACGCATGAAATCACTGAGCTCTTCAGAACGACCCATTTTTTCACAGATGTTTGTAAATGTAGACTGCATAGCTAGGTGCTTGATTTTATACACTTTCTGGCAATGGGTCTGATTGAAACACCTGAATTCAATAATTTAGAGGTGTGTCCCAATACTTTTGTCCATATATAGTGGATGTTCTTTCTATCTTGTAAGTAGGATTTGTTTCATATAAAGTATATGCTTTATCTTATTTCTCTCTGTTTTATTAATATCTATTTTTTTCATTAGACATTTGTTTTGTCTATCCCCTTTACAATATGTCATATACCATTGACTCACGTTAAAACTCTTCTTTGTCTCCCAGAAACACGTGAAGACAGAACGAAGCGTCTCTTCAGACATTACACAGTCGGATCGTATGACTCCTTCACCTCCCACAGGTAACAGTAAACTTGATCATTGCCAGAATGAAGGATGTAAAGAACCGCACATTGGATGTGGTGCATTGTCTAGGATTAAGAAAAACTAAAAGGTCTTGGCTATGTAGTCAGGGGTTAAATTCACGTTCTGAAATAGGTTGTATGTGAAATTACTAAAAGTAAGCAGCAGTGGTCTATCTTATTGCTATAGGGGAAGGATAGGTGAGTGATACAAAGGAACAGATCATGGTGACATTTTAACCTTCTACACTTCCTTCCAAGACTACACGCCATCCTTGATTTTCTTATACTTTCTCTTAGTAAGTAAGAGAAAAGTGTGTAACAGCTTATCAGAATTTGGACAATAATGGGTAGCATCACGTGGAAATGAGTAAAGAATGGTTTACAATAATATTAATTTAGAGGCAGCAGAATATGTAAAATTTGGGAAAGAACTTAATGAGGTTTATTAGAAATCACAGTACCAGCTGTTTATTTGTTCAGGATACGGTTACGCACAGCGTTAAAATGCAGACACTGTGGAGTAGTAGTGCTGAAGCCTGTATGGTGACTTTTGTGACTTTTTGCAGTGATTATGTCATCCAGGAGAAGGTTGCAAGGCTGCAGAAGAGAGAACTAGAGGGTTTCGGCTTTGTTCTGCGAGGAGCTAAAGGTACAGAATATAACTTGGTCCTGCAAACATTATCAAACCACCCTTGTCGAAAAATAATATTATGCTTCCACTTCCTTGACATAGGCCTGTTGTCCAGGTCCCAAATTACACCCAGAAAGGAATCCCTTGTGTTGCAACCTCTTCAAAGGGACTAGTAGTAGTAGGGACTAGTAGTAGGGCAGCACTTTCATTGAGTCCCATGTCTTCCATTATTTGAAAATATAGTGAGCAAATTATTATTAAAAACGGCACAACCATTTTGGAAGTGGGAGTTTGATATTTAGGGTGGCAGATGTCTCTAATTTGCTAGGCCTAATGGTTTAGTGTACGGACCATCTTGGATCCATGTCAATAACAAAACATGTCAGGCATAGGGATGTTAATAGTGTTACTTCCGAAGCAGCCGTTCAGCATATTAGAGGAAAGTGAATTATGTGCTAATGCTGTTATAAATCTAGTTACAGAATGCTCATGAACTTCTCTGAATATTACTACTGGGAATTGTGAGGAAGGAACGTAACTAAATATCACAAATACTACAGCACAACAAAATATATAATCATGTAAGAAAAGTGTGCTGTCTTTTCACAGACAATGAATCTTTCACACCATAACAATGCATATGCGCCTTAAGTTCGGGTTCCAAAGACAGTTTCGGAAAAACACTGGAAAGTTTGTGCAAAAATACATCAAAACGAGATGTGATTGACTCTAATACCTAAGTGCATGTCTTGATGTATATCTGTGTGCACATTGAGGCTATTTGATAATGTTGCCTACCGTGGATACATTTGATGCATTTAAAGATGTGATGCTGAAGCCAAAGATTAGTGGTGTTTTAGCGTGGTCTCCTGCAATCACCCATTTCATCTCAAAGAGATATACCACCTATTTTTCACAGAATAATAGCGATGGCTCCTTCTATGCTGTAGTCCTAAGCGGTTTGTACATGTCTATAATTTCTACTGTATGGCTGCTCACAGTTTAGATGTGATTTTCTAGGGAAAAAAATATCCTGAATGTTGAACACATGTATTGTAGTCATTTTCTGAAGCACTACTATTATCTTTATTATTATCTTTTATTTATATAGCGCCAACAATTTACGCAGCACTTCTCACAATACATATATTCAAGTATGACGAGGCTAGAATAGACAGACTAAGGCAAACGGATACATTAGGTAAAGAGGACATTGCTTGCAAGCTTACAATCTAGAGCGAACGGGATGAAAAGAAACAAAAAGTATGGAGGAAGGGGATACATTTTCACATGTGCAACAGTTGTCATTTAATGCACCACATGGTGGCACTGTATTCTGGAGCATATATGAAAGCACACAAAAAGTGTCTTTATTATTGAACAAAAAACTACTTATTTGAACCCAAAAAAAATTTTTCCACAAAAATTGCATTTAATGACACATGACAATATTCCTGGGATAATCTCAAAATTTTCTTACCATTATGAGTTATAAAAAAATTTTATTTAACAAACAACAAAGGAAAATATTTTCAAATTGAAGATAACTAAATGATCTATGATTAAAAAAACAAATCATGCAGTTTAATTTTAACCCGAGGGGCAGTACCAGACCAGATGGATTTTTAACAATGAACCTTCTTCATACATAACACACAATAAACTGTGATATGCCAGTGAGAAAAGAACCAATAGTGATATCAAAATACTCTGAAACCAGAGCAGAAAATAAGCAATTTGCCCCAAAACTAGTGTAGAACTCCTGGGACCCAGAGCCAAAGATGAAGATTTATTACGTTAAGTTTATATAGTGCTGTCTACTGAATAGGTAGCACATACATCATCTACTGTTAAGTTTCCTTAGGTGGAAGCATAAAAACAGGAATGTTTAAATATATGCCTATAACCAAACAAGGAAGGAATGGAGGAAATATATACAGACACAGAAACAACAGAAAGAACATACATGCGGTAACCACAAAACAGAAGAGAACATGGGCAGAAAGCGAGAGGGAAAAATGTACGGGAGCAAGGAGGGAAAAACAGAATATGAAAGATGGGGTTTTGAAATTAGGAGGACAATGTGAAATATACATTAATGGAGATATACACTCACTGGTCACTTGATTAGGTACACCTTGCTAGTACTGGATTGGACCCCCTTTTGCCTTCAGAACTGTCTTCATTCTTCGTGGCATACTTTTTACAAGGTGCTGGAAACCTTCTTCAGAGATTTTGGTCCATATGGACATGATGGTATCACGCACTTGCTGCAGATTTGTCAGCTGCATACCCATAATACGAATCTCCCGTTCCACCACATCCCAAAGGTGCTTTATTGGATTGACATCTGGTGACTGTGGAGGCCATTGGAGTTCAGTGAACTAATTGTCATGTTCAAGAAACCAGTTTGAGATTATGGGAGCTTTGTGACATGGTGCATTATCCTGCTGGAAGTAGCCATCAGAAGATGGGTACACTGTGGTCATACAGGGATGGAAATGGTCAGCAACAATAGGCAGGTAGGCCGTCCCCCACACCATTACACCACCAGCCTGAACCGTTGATACAAGGCGGGATGGATCCATGCTTTCATGTTGTTTAAGTCTGACCCTGCCATCTGAATGTCGCAGCTGGAATCAAGACTCATCAGACCAGGCAACGTTCTTCCAGTCTTCCATTGTCCAATTTTGGTGAGCCTTGAGATGGTTGTATGGGAATATCCCAGTAGATCAGCAGTTTCTCAAATACTCAGATCAGCCCTTCTGGCACCAACAACCATGCCACGTTCAAAGCCACTTAACTCCCCTTTCTTCAACATTCTGATGCTCAGTTTGAACTTCAGCAAGTTGTCTTCACCACATCTACATGCCTAAATGCATTATGTTGCTGCCATGTGATTGGCTGATTAGCTATTTGTGGATAACAAGCAATCGATCAGGTGTACCTAATAAAGTGGCCCGTGAGTGTGTATATCTATCTATCTATCTATCTATCTATCTATATATATATATATATATATATATATATATATATATATATATATAATGTAGTATTGCAGTATTATAAAAAAGGTTAGTGTTAGAACCAGAAAGATATGTGGACTGGAAAATATATAACTGGGGAAAAACTGAATATTAACAGAGGGGATGAAAAAGGACAGTTGAGAATCTGCGGCAGGAGAGTAGATTTAAATAACATGTTATTCTTTACTAAGATTTTGAGATACTGTGTTTTTTGCATAACCTATGCTGTGATATGTTTAAAAAACATCACTACCCTTACATATGTACCACATGTCCCTATGTCCTCGTACAAAGAAATAGCATGAATTATGAGCAGTCACACTTAAAATATATTTGGGTATAGGTAGAGAATTTAAAGATCTTTCACAAACCACAATTATTTTTAGAGATACAGTACAATCAGCCTTGTAGAGGGCATGTATGTGTTATGTATGTGCATTCAATGAAACATACACTGACATCTACGAGATTTTGAAGAAAGGGATGGCCCCTTCTACCAATGCTTTAAATAACACTCTCACAGTTATAATAGTGTTTTTACACACTTTAGGACAATCATCTATACTGTGCGTCAAATTCATGCTTATGCTACAAAAAGGAAAGATGTTCTTTTCCCAAGCCATTTTTTGTCCCTGCAGCAGAGACACCAATTGAGGAGTTTACACCCACGCCTGCCTTCCCTGCTTTGCAGTATCTGGAGTCTGTGGATGTGGATGGTGTGGCCTGGAGGGCAGGTCTTAGGACTGGAGATTTCTTGATAGAGGTGGGTCCTTTGTGGAAGTAAAGACAACTGTTCTCAATTATGAACCCCTTTTCTCTCCTGCACATAGGAATTGTACTTATTACTCATGTCTGTAGCCTAATTGTTCATCTCTCTGTTTCACATAACACTTAAGAGATTCTCAACAGCTACTTCAGTTTCTTCTTTTATTCCCTTGATATCTGACCTCTTTCTTATTTCACATATTTCATTTGTATGTTGCATTATTCATTTGCATCTCAGCATTGTTCATGAAAGGCATGCAGTCAGTGTTTTTAATGTTTTTGCCCACTTACAATTTAAGCAATAGTCTTTGTAGCGTGAGCTTCCCTTGGACGTGCAGTAACTGATAGAATTTCATGTACATTTTCCCAGCATTTGTTTCTCTTTAGGGTATCTGAGTATTCTGTTTTTTTCTGTCAGGTGAATGGAGTAAACGTGGTTAAGGTTGGACATAAGCAAGTGGTATCTCTGATCCGTCAGGGTGGTAGCCACCTGACCATGAAAGTCGTGTCTGTGAGTCGCAAACCTGAGAGCGAAGAAGCCATGCGCAGAAGGGGTAAGACCTAACTGGGGAAGAGTATTTCAGAATATGTGATAGGACACAGTAATAAGTGAGTGATATCTGATTGCTTTGTTGGGGCAGTTTTGGATTAGCCTCGAGATGTTACCTAAGTACTATTGTTTAGGAAAATGAAACCCAAATTATACGTTCCTCCGTAAAAAAAACAATAGTTGGCATTTAAAAATGCATTTGTCAAACTAACCACCTTCCTTAAAGATCACATAACCAGAAATGTATACTTGGCAGCAGTTTGAAAAGTATTTAAGGGGCTACAGTAGAATGAGTTTCTACCAAATGTGTACAGAGATACCTGGTCTCATATAATCTGTGTTAGAGAACAAACCCCTTTATGGGGAGTACTAGGGCATTGTTTCACTCTAACCTGCTTTTACCAGTTTTGGCCTATTTTGTGATCTGTCTGTGTAGATCTCTTGCATTATTTCTATATTTCCTTCCTTTTTACTTTATCTGCCGTATACATCCTTTCCAGGGTTGGAGAAGTCTATGTATAATTTAGGAGCCAGAGAGAATATTTAGGTGGCTGTTTCTTTGTATATGGTATTAGTTTGGAATCGATCCTTAGAGATTTATAGGAGACGGGTCACATACATACCAGCCAACAGTATAATTGTAGGATCTGTGGCTTCTGGGCTGTGTCTAGCCCTGGTTCTGTCTATATCCAAGTTACGTATAACCTGGTAAAATAAAGGTGTATGCCACCAACGTTCAGCTTTAATTACATTTCTAATATAGTTGCTGTTTATTACTTTTGTCTCTATAGGACAGATGCTGTGCAGTCTGATTTGGTGTAGATAGTTGGAATATGGAGATAGTTTGTCACAGCAGCTGTTATCTTACCATATGCATTGAATGTTTTGAACATACTAGCTAGAAGCATGGTAGCCATTCAAGATGTTCCAAATTCAGGAACAGAAAAATCTATTTTAGAATGGCTACTTAAGAGAAGACTGCAAAGTGCCATCCTGGTACCTATGAATTGTGCATATAATATGAGCACGTAGACATAGGGTATTACTAAAGTAACTATGCAGTAAATGTATGTTTTAAGGCCAATTATACACAACCACTGGTGTTATATAAAAGTACCTGTCTGTTTTGTGTTGTTTAGTCATACAATCTCTTTCTTGCTCTTATACCTTACTTTCAGCCCTATAGTTCTGTTTCCTCATCTTATGGGTCTTTATTTAACCCAGGCGTTCTTGCTCAATATGTCCATAAATGCATAACTCGGAACATAGACATCTACATGAGATTTCATGAAATAGTGTAACTGTGACTTGATAATTGTGGCAACCAAACTCGTTCTAATACTATTCCAATCAATTCTAATAACAAAACTGTTACTTGTCAGGAGAATAAGCAGGGAACTCAGATGTAAAAAAAAAACACCTGGATTCTAAGATATCGTTACAGTACAATATAATGGTGTCAGCTGCAGACTGTGTAGCCCTGAGACCATTGGATTGGCGTATAGCCCTTAATATTCAAGGTCAAACCCAGAGGATGGCTGGCCACAATCTAAGTCAATCTAAGGGGGCCCTTCGATTCTAAGGGGACCCTTTTTAAAAACATGTGGCAGACAACACATTATCCAGCCCTGTCCAAAACACATTTAACTAAAGTCAATGAATAGAAAACCAATACAAAGAAGTGCAGAAAGGGTTTACATGCTGCCTGAGCCCCTGTCACTGTGGGTGTGTATACTAGTGAGTAAAACACAAGAAATAGCTCCAGGTACTGGCCAAAATCTTAAAATCAGAGCAGCTCCAGGGAATAGCCCGTTGTTCCCTTTCCAGTCTACCCCTGCAGAGTACCAATCAGGGAGGTAAATAAAGCTAAGTGACCCAATCAGCCCCCTGTACCCCTGTACCTAACATATGCATGGACACACATATTTACACACATACACTCACACTTACACAAATTTGCACACTCACACTAACACATACTTACACTAACACATGTGCACATAGTCTCAGGCTAATACACATTTACACACTTATGGTAACACACACTCCATCTAACACACACACTTACACAAACACATTGATGCTAAGACACATACACACTAATGCTAATGCACACACTGCAAACCCACAGTATTCTTCTTAGTGTCTCAATTGACGGATGGGATACTGGAGTGCCACAGCCCAGTTGTAGCCCATATATTTGACACATCAAAGACTGGCATTAGTCTTTGTTTCATTATGTGATTTATCTATACATTTATGTGAACTTGTGCTGTGTAAATACATGTATAGACACGCATGTAGCTATAAAATAAATTCACATAAATCTGTGTTTATGCATCTTTACCATCTCTTTTTCTTTACATAAAGCATCCTGTCATTATTACTGCATTGTTTAGGGCATGGTTCTTATGGCCGGGTATCTACATACTGTTCTCAAAACATCTCATACAATATACACATTATAAAATATGTTTTCTGTCTTACCCATTCTCCATTCATCTGTCTTGTTCTCTCTATAAATAGTGTGGTTCTATTAGTTTTCAACAATGCTGCATTCTTATATTGTGTCTATACCAAAGTGATGATGATCGTCTGCTTGATCAGTATAATTCCCTGAAAATGTAATACATTTTTGTTTTGTCTATGCACTGATAACACTCTGCCTTTAGTGCATTGTCTTCTTTTTTTCTTTCCTCCCTCACCCTCTTGAAGGTGCAGACTCTCTGTCCATCTTTTTCTATTTCTCTCTCTGTCTCCCCTCTCTGTCTCTCCCTCTCTGTCTCTCTCTCCCTCCCCTCTGAAGTGTGAAGCAAGGGTTACCATAGAAACTCAGCAAGAACCAAGAATTTCATCCCTGAGCATCGAGGATAGAAGGAGAGAGAGAGGCATAGAGAGATGATGACCAACAAGAGAGAGGGATAGGGAAACAGGTCCATAAATAAAGAGAGAAGTTAAAATGATAATGACTAAAGAAATGAGTAGAAAGAAAGACAGGGAAAAGACGAGGCTTGTGAAAGAGACAGAAAGGATCTAGCAATAGAAATCAGCATAGGCGATAAGCAGGGAGCAGCTGCCAGAGACGCAGTGAATCTGCATTGTATAAAGGAATCTTCTGATAAAGAAAAACACAGGCTGCCACAGAAAATTAAGTAGCTGCAGAGCCCCCTCCACCCACGCATGGCTCTGTCTGGGGTTCTAGTTCAAGGCCCTCAAGATGAAGTCACGGCGAAGAGTTGGGAAGCTGCTGGAGCAGTGCAACCCCTCTTCTCGGGAGTATGAGGAGATGGTTGTGGAGAAACGGAGGTTCCTTCCAGATCCCCGCCGCCTGCTGGATAAGACTTGTAAGGTCACATCTCTTTTTTTTCCAGCTCCCCCACCTCCGAAGAGAGCACCCAGTACCACACTCACCCTGCGATCTAAGTCCATGACAGCTGAGCTAGAAGAGCTGGGTAAGTCAATGCAATTGGGACAGGGATGTGACTGGAAAGACCTATTGGGTCGGTTAGAACAATTCAGCTAAAACATATGGACACACTGGGAAAGGTGTAGTGCCTACATATGACTTTTTTATAGACATGTTGGAATCTCTGACAAGATACGATAATAGAACTCAAACACATGACATGATAAGGCTGGGAAGGCAGGTCTCAAGAATAGTGATTCATAAACTTTGTCCTTGTATGTTACATATGTAACCCCCAAGAACTACCACTCAAAAGTTATTTGGTTATTGTGAATTTCACTTTCTTAATAGCTTGTAAATAAGGCATTATGTGGATTAAGCAAGCAAGTAGTAGAATAGAGAGGATGTAGGCTTTGGTAGTAGGGTGTGCTATATTGTTGTTATAAATGTGAACAGGGGCCGCAGAAATAGCACTAGGGCAACGTCTACTACTAACATACTAACATGACTAATGGACAGAAGAATGGCTCAGTAAGCAGTAGTAAATGTTTATGTATGTCTGACTTATATATATCTGACTTTTTGAGCTAATATTGTATAACAATGCATTCCAAAATAAAAATCATGGATCCATAAAATACCGTCCTGGGTAAGGTCTTTATGAGAATGCAAGGTTTTCTATTAGAAGCATAAGCTAGGTGACAAAATCAAGCATGAACGTATTTTAATAATAAATTGACCAAATAGCGCAACAGATATTATCTGTCCTAATACTTTATGGCATTCATATCAAAATATATGGATTTAAATGATTCAGTTTGTTATCCAGACTATATAATGTGTATACAAGCTGATGTAGACTAAATGTTACAGGAAACAAGCGCCCATGACATGTTACAATGTAAAGAGAATTAGGATGAGTTAAAATATAAGGTGGGAATGGATCTTTGTTTACTGTTGATGCTTGTGGTTGATTTGGGTTGAGTAGTACTGGGAGCTGCATTAATTAGGCCAACTTTACATAAGGGAATTTCAGTTGGAACCCAGCAAAGGGACTTGTATCCTGGGACAGCTAATTCTGAACAGTTAGAAAGCAGTCAATGGACTTGCAGTAAAATGAAAGATCTATCGAAAGGAAAAGGAAGTTTTGTTATGGTGACAGTTACAAAAAGGATACAGTAATAAATGTGCTTCATCCAATCACATGCTTGAAATGCTAATCTTGCAAGCAATACACTATTTTAGTAGTCTGTTTCAGAACTCTTTCCAGAATGTCTATATCCTTCTAGAGATGGGGTCTACAGAACTCTACCCTATATTCTAGAGGAGGTTTAACCAGATATGTGTAAAGTGGCAGAACAACCTGAGTTTGAGGTATCAGGAATCTTGGTATTTGTTGTGGGTCTAGGACAAAACTTATTCTCATACTGATCAAGTAACTTAAGGGGGTTTTATGCATATTAAGGAAGAGAGCAAATGTGGCTTTTAACTTTTATGTCACAAGACAGGTTTGCTAGGAAACTGGAAACATTTGCCAGAAAAAAAAATACTGTCTGTCTGGGGTGTTATATAACACTGTTCTTCACGAGTTGATATATGGGAGCAGTGTTCCGACAGTGAAAGTCGATTACACCAGTGTGTAATCCCATACCAATTATCACATTACATGTGTCATAATATTACACAAAGCTATGTAATAGACTTTTCTAGCACAGCAAAACACTTCATGTAGCATACATCGCAAACATACAATTTCACCTAGCATGCTGATGGCCACTCTAAAAATACAGTAGCTGAGTTGCTTAGATCTTTTAGGGGTTTAGAAAATATTCATAAAACAATTATGGAAACATCAAGCCACAAAATATATTATAATGTATAAATGAGTTAAAATAGATTATAATGTATCATTATTGGAAACATATTGTATTTGAAATCATGAAAATGTTCCTTTAACACTGGTGATGTACCGTCATACCACATCCACCCAATACAATGTATTGATGATAATGTGGCAGCAAGCATTGTCCATAAAAGCACGACAAGTTATGTTGGACCTAAATAATAAAACTTAACAGTCATCCTACTTTCACAGGGGTAACAGGGGTAAATGTATTAATGATGTTATATTGCTTGCTGTAAGTTGTGATGGAACCCTTTATACAGTTATCAGATGTCACATAGTACATGTTGCTCACCATTTTATAAATAGCATTCCATACTCAATTCATTGTCCTATACTATTGCATTTAATCACGTGTCTCATGAATCCCATGCATACTATGAGTGCCGCATATCACGAACCAGCACAACAACCTTGTAAACCACCAAGAAGGTAACATCAAGCATTGTTGATATAAAGGGTTCGCCTTGTAAAGGATTTGCACCATGGACAAATTGACATCCGTAATAAAAAAAATCATAGCTTTTGTCCTTTGCACAGCAGGAGCAAGAATGCCGAATACAAAAGAAAACCTAATATATATATATATATATATATATAAACTGCAGCTACCCCTGACACTGTCACGCTGTCACACCATCTAACGCCTTTCTTTTTTTCACCTTTGTATGCACTCTTTCTTGATACCCTTTCAGAAATGCTACCCCACATCTCCCAGTGGCTACCTTCAAAATATACATATTGTTTTTTCTTTCATTACTTAGCAACTCCAATTCATATTGCAAAAGCAGAAAGATACTAAAGTGATAGGAATGCACATGCCTATTGAAGAACACAAGCAACCTTACCCTTATCCACTCAAAACTCTGCCCCAAATAGACCTCTTTTTTTGTCATTTTCCAACCAGTCATAAGATGTAAGTGAGTTCATTTTATTGCACAGCATCAACTTTCCATATTATAGATCAGATATTATCAACTATATTATAAAGCACCATAGCAGGTGAATCTTGCACAGGCTGACCTTTTGAATCCATAATGAATGCAGTACAATGAAATATTTCAGCGCACTGGAAACCCAATTGAATAGAAAATCAATTTTGTATTATTCTTTTAAAATCAGCAAATAACATATTTGACAAATACATTTTAAAAACACCTCATGTCACATATAATCGTACAAATAAGTGATTGGTTTAATGCTTATGGGTATTTTTTGTGTTTTAATAATACGCTGATTCATCTTGTCTTTCTACTGTAAGCATTTATCCAAACGCTCGAGGGTAGGTGGCATAATTAAACAGTTAATGCTATTTTAAGGGAATCTGCTTGACTGTCTGTATGCTGTATATTTTTAGAAGCATATATACCATTGTAACAATTCCTAGAGGTACACAGACACAGAGCTAGTAAGTGAATCCTGATAACCCATCATTTTCAATATCGTTATGAATCTCCGCTGTGACCTGCTGTTAGGTTCCCTGTGCACATGTCATTTATTTCGTGACCAGTAACATCCATTAATCTCAGCTACCCTGAATTGGTTTCATTTCAGAACGGCTGGATGAGATTTTGGTGGCCTCAGATCCTTCCCTGAGACCAGAGATTGCAGAGGCTGATTCCAGGGCTGCTACTGTTAAACAGAGACCTACGAGCCGACGCATCACTCCTGCCGAAATCAGTGTAAGAGCAAGCATCCTACGTTCTCCTGTTCTCTGTGTACATGATGTCTGCTTTATCATCTGCCTTCTGAATCAGCTTATTCCCTGGCCCCTTTCCCTAATTGTATTTAAACTTTCGGGTGCATTGCTAGCTGGGCCAGGAAGCTGTATGTATGTTGTTTTGCTTAGAGGACATTCGTTTCCAAATAATTGCATTACATTGTTCATAGTGATATTTTGACACATTGCAATACAGTAAAATTAAATTTCATTTTCATCAAGTTTGGGTTGTAATGTTAACCCTTTTAGAACACTGCATTTATGTGCATTCAGTAAATACAGTATGATGCTTGGATGATTTTATTTTCATGCTTAAATGAGTTGTCCAGAATTAAAGAAACTTGTTATCCAGACATCTGCTATGAAAGAACTTGTTATGAAAGCATCACCCTAAAATGTGCACAGGAACATTTGGTGCTCAGCACAGCCGTGCACCATACATTTATTGTAATGAGTCATTTTTAGCAGTTTATAGCAAACTGCTTACTGAGAGAACAGCGGATATGGATCAAATTGAGATACAGGGATCATTGTGAGCAAAAAGTAGTTGAACTTTCATAAATGCTTTAGCCAAGTGTAGGAGACTTTTAGGTAGTCAGAATACCTTTGTGCATGTGCCATATGGTGAGGAACAATATGTATGTTTACTTCCAGTGTGAGAGCAATGGCTTAGTCTCTGTGTGCATGTAGGTGATTGTTAAAATTATGTTTGTGCTCTTTTCTTGTTTACAGTCATTGTTAGAAAGACAGGGAATTCCTCAACGTTCAATATCCCATATCCCCTCGGAAAAAACTCATGTTTCCCTGCATCATGGAATGTCCCGAACAAAGTCTGTGGGTAAGAAAGCATGACACTGATTCCTGTTCATTTACAAAGTCCATTAATAGGATCAAAGCAATTACAGCACACGAAAATATGATCTATATAAGGTATGGTAATGGAACATTGGGAGATGTAGGACAGCCATAGACTTAGGGCTACTGTAACAGAGAGATGATACAGTTTTGGGGTTCTAATAATGAGTACATTACTTGATTTAAGGTACTCTTCTTGTTACATGCTAGGTGTATAGCAGTTACTGTGTTGAAGGTACTATAGAGAAGTGATAGGAATGGGGCAGTTGTAGGGTGTCTGTAACGGATCAATTATATGTACAGTAGGGTTATGCCGAAATATATAGATATCCCCACAACAGTGGTACAGCATAATAACAGGGCAGCTATCTTAAAAGGTTTATATTGCAGTTAATATTTGTCTTAAGAACTCATCTATACAGGATGTTTATAGTGAGAAATCATGTAATAGATCACATATAGGTACAGCAGATATATAGAGCCGAATTTTGCTCTATTTTTCCAATGTTCCAAGTATATGTGTAAGTTATTATTGCAGAGTCATGATAATATGTTTGCTCCATTTGGCTAGATATTAATTAAATACTTGTCTGCTTAGGTGAAGATGAGAAGTTTTCAGACTCCTTTCTCGATGGGCGTTTCCCACGCAGCACCTCCATGCAGGATTCATTAAGAGAAGGACCTGGGATACCACCACCCCCTCAAAAGGCTGCTCCCCCACCACCTTCACCCTATTATTTTGATACTGGGCCACCCCCAGCTTTCTCCCCACCCCCTCCTCCTGGCAGAGGGTATGATACTGTTCATTCCAGCTTTAAACCAGGTTTTGAAGCCAGGCTTCACGGGCTTCCACATGGAATGGGATCTGCAGAGCTACTAAGCATGGATCGTGCCCTTCCTCCTCCTGATCGTCAAAAACGTGCTCGGTCCATGATCATCCTTCAGGATACCTCCCATCTCCCTGTGGAACCTACAAGTATTCCTCGACCTGGCCCATCTCCTACCCCTCCAGAAAAACTGAAAAGAAGAAGTCGGGCTGTGGATAATCCTTATGCTAACATGGGCCTCTTTGCACCAATGAAGCCTCAGCGCAAAAAGAGTCCCCTTGTGAAGCAGCTTCAAGTAGAAGATGCCCAGGAACGAGCAGCATTAGCCATGGCAGGAGGATTTTCACGAGATCCCTCACCATCTCGTCGCAGCCCAAGACAGAGCATGATAAATTTAGGAACTGCTCACCATGAACCCCTTGGTAGCCCTTTTGCAACTGCACTGGCTGGTGTAATGAAGGAACGTGAGCGACGGCTGGATGAGAAGCGTAAATCCACAGTCTTCCTCTCGGTCGGAGCATTGGAGGGCACACCTCCTTCCCCAGATCTCCCCTCTTTGCAACCTTCACGTTCTGTTGATGAGCGATTGTTGGGTAGTCGTGATGTTCTCCTACCATCCCCAGGTTCTTCACTCAAGTCTCTCATGTACAGTAGCGCACATTCCACCTTTATTCACCCTTTGACTGGCAAGCCCCTTGATCCCAACTCTCCCCTTGCACTTGCGCTGGCCGCAAGGGAGCGTGCACTTTCTGCCCAGGCACCCTCTCCCCCTCCTCCAAGGACACCTACTCCTGTGAGGAGCCCAGAGTCAGACAGAGCTCCTCCACTCTTCCTGGAAATTCAAACCAAAGAGGGGGAGATGGGAATGGCGTTGGAAGGATCTGCATCTCCAATTTACAGCCCTTCAGGGGCTCCTGTGAAAAGCCACTGGGGAACCCCACTAAGGAGGGAAGGGGAGGGTAGAGCAGAGAAAAGTCCAGAGAGACCAGAAAGCAAGGTAGAAGAGAGGAAACCTATGATCCTAAGCATAGTAGACACCTCTCAACAGAAGACAGCAGGGCTCATAATGGTTCATGCTACCAGCAATGGGACCGATGATAAAGAACAGGAACCACCACCTGCTACTGACCAGAAACAGGCTGCACAACCCGCTGATACAGAAGAGAAGGCCCCTTCGAGTTCCTCTTCTGACAAGACGCTTGGACAAGGAAGCTCAGAGGAGGAAGTAGATCCTTTTGGAGGCAATTTGCCACCTGCCATGCTGTCCTCCAGTGATGAGGAAACCAGAGAAGAGCTGGCTAAAATTGGACTGTTGCCTCCCCCCGATGCTTTTGCCAATGGAGTTCTGGTCACCAAACCTGGCACCCCCATCAGCCAACTGACTCGGCCTGGTACTTTGGCTGTGCCACCTGCCAAGCAAACCAGCAGTCTGTCACCCTCAGGGAAGCCCTCTGATGCTCCAATCCCCCACCCAGAGTCAGCTACAGATTCAGGTGTGGAAGAAGTAGACACGAGGAGC
Source organism: Spea bombifrons (assembly GCF_027358695.1). Classification (NCBI taxonomy): domain Eukaryota; kingdom Metazoa; phylum Chordata; class Amphibia; order Anura; family Pelobatidae; genus Spea; species Spea bombifrons. The sequence continues at coordinate 71,934,216 of NC_071090.1, forward strand.
TCGAGTGACCACCATCTGGAGACCACGAGCACCATTTCTACTGTGTCCAGCATGTCCACTCTATCCTCAGAGAGTGGGGAGCCAACTGACACCTACACCTCGTACGCCGACGGTCAAACTTTTATACTCGAGAAGCCACCTGTGCCTCCAAAGCCCAAACTCAAGTCTCAACTGATGAAGGGCACCGTGACTTTCAGGGACCCCCTGCTCAAGCAGTCCTCGGACAGTGAGCTCATTGCCCAGCAGCAACTTGCAGCTGGCCGTCCGCGCTACCTCTTTCAGAGAAGATCCAAGCTGTGGGGAGATCCGGTGGAGAGCCGGCCCCTTTCCCATGGGGGCCCTGTGGAGATAGAAAAACCGTCAGTGATAGGGGAAATCAGTTCCCGACTCCAGCTACTGAACAAAGACACTCGCTCATTGGGAGAGGAGCCATCAATACCAGGATTGGACCCTGGAAAGAAATCACCAGTGGTGGCTGCTCGGTAAGAATGTGGCTCTGGTCTATGAGTAAGTAGGGATTCATTTTGGCCAAGCAATGAAGCTATAGATGTGGAAAGAGGGTCCTGCTCTGGTTAACTAAAAAAAGCTGTTTTAGAACAGGATTGTGAGTATGAGTGTTAGGCTAGGAAGTGATTATTACATATAACTACATCTTCTCTCCTCTAAATGCAAACACTTCCTAGAATGTATGCCCCAGCCTTTTCATTGTGCCTCTTGTGTCACTGTTTTCCATCCTCTAATCTTGTTTATTACTATAGAAACTGAGCTAACCACATTTTCTAAACTTCAGCTAACTTACATTCCCTTTCTTACTAGTAGAACATTTGATTACGCTGAAATCTTTAAATGTCAGTCTGGAAATGCAATGTTTCAGTGTTCAAAATTATCACCTACTGCAATGCGTTTATCTTCTTTTTCCTCTGCACTTCAACACAACACTATAGCTCACAGTCATCACTAAGATGTATAGCTATCTTTTATGATGACATGAGATATACAGCTTTCTCTCATAATCGCAATGACTGAAATATACAGCTATCTCGGAAGCATCTCACATAGAAGAATACTATATTGTCATGCAATCTGTCACTGGCACAAGCACTTATCTCTTAAAGTCAATATTACTGAGACATACAGCTGTATCTCAACCTGTATCACTGATTTATGGAGTTATGTTGCATAATAGATCAGAGATATACAGACATGTTTCACTTAAAAAAACAATACAGCTCTTCCCCATTTGTTATCATAGAGGTATGCGGCAATCTCTCATAGTGTCTGCTACAGCGTTAAAAAAGTAGATCTCAGCATCTTAACATAAAAAAATATCACTGACAGCCTTTACCATAGAGATACACAGCTATCTCTCTCTAGCTCTTTCTCACATTTGTTATCACAGTGAAACACATTATGTTTTTGCATTGTTTAGGCTAATCCCCCCCAACTTCATGTCAGCACCTTATACGCAGGAAATATGGTTTAGATTAGACTTGGGCGCTGACCAACTCTTCGTGTTTGTCTTCGTGTTCATCTTTGGGGGGGGGGCAGAATCTTCGTATTCCACAAATATTCACCCGTTCCTGTGTTCGTTTGAATATTCGTGAACATTCTTCGTGTCTGTTTTTTTCCTTCGTTTTTTGTAGAAGGGATTAATAAAGGGTTAACGCGGTACACACTGTGCAGCAGCTTTGGCGCCTGTACTTCACCTTTACTTCACTGGTTGATGGCAGACGAACCCCCTGCTGGCGACCAATAGAGTCACTGGTGCCGCAACTTGACCGGTAGAGACGCTTGTACGGACCTTTAACTCTTGTAACGGGGAGACCATAGTTAGGCTAGAAGGGGAAGGGACCAGGGAGGTTAGTAGACAAAGACAAACACGAAGATTCTTCTTGTTGTGTGTCTTCATCTTTGTATATGTTTTGCTAATGTTCTAAATAACGATTGTAGTTGGAAACAGCTGATTTTAGTGTAATATCTTCATAGGTGTACAGAGGACCTCTATCAGCAACCATCACTCCTGTATTCCAATGGCACGTTATGTTCACTGATTTAAGATTACGTTTAAAAGGCTAATTGATCGTTAGAAAACCCTTTTGCAATTACGTTACACAGCTAGAAGTGTCCTTGTTTTCCTGTTGGCTTGTGGCAACACTCTTTAAATATATACAATTTATATATATTTGCATAATTAAGCTCAATAGGATATTTTTTTTACAATACTCTACAATCTTTTACAACTCTCATACTTTTCATTCATACAGTAGACAGCCAGTATAAAATGCAAGGTAGGTTTACAAATTCCCACTCAATTGCATCCCCAGGAAACATATTTAAGGGGACATGGAAGGGGACATGGAAGGGACCACAGACAAACAAGGGAACCATCATATAAAAAAACCTTTTTTAAATGATCATTTCTTTCCAGTGAAATGTATTGAGATATTCATCAGAATCCCCTTAAATGCATTTGCACTGTGCACTTGCAGGAGGTATGTTTTACAGACACATCTCTTGCTTACCAGTGCTATACTTGCTTCCAGCCAGGCTCAGTGCTTGCTTGTGTAAGGCTAGGTTTCCACTTGGGTTTTTGTCCGGCGTTTTTTTCTTGATGAAAAACGCCAGGAAAACTGCCAAGAAAACTGCCACTGCATTTACCTGCGTTTTGGCGTTTTTTTCTGCAGTTTTTTCTGGCGTTTTAGCCTTTCTGTGGAAATTGCTTTTTTTGACCTTAGGCAGTTTTTTAGGCAGTTTTTCTGCCCTCTCCTGATGTCATTTACTTGGTAGACCCTTTTGTCTCTTTTCTGTGGTTTGTAAGGCATGCTTTATTCCGAATGTCTGCTCCTCTGGGAAGATTGGCCCCAAATGATAGTGCAAATTGTTTGCTGTTGCTTTTGGCACGCAGGATCCGGTCGCGTATGTTTGTTTGTAATGGCATGTTTGTTCCAAATGGTGTAAAATTCAATATGAACCAGTCCAGGACTTTGTTTTGTGTGAAACTGTTTGTTTTCAGCCTATTTCTCGTAGGACACACAGATACTGGGTCCATCCTCTGCATTGTAACTGTGGAAAAAACGCCATAAAAAACGCCAAGGCAATAAACCCACATGGCTTTTTCATGGCGTTTTTTCTCTCCCATAGACTTCTATTGGAGAAAAAAAGCCAAGATTTCTTGCAAAAAACGCCAGAGTGTCAACATGCTGCAGTTTTGAAAAACTGCCACAGAGCCCAAAAAAGCAGAAAAACGCCAAAGAGGACTGAAAAAACGCCAAACAGAAAAACGCCAAGTGGAAATGGCATTTTGCGATTTCCTATTGAATTACAGCTAACATCTGGCTGCATGCGTTTTTCACAAAAAAACGCCAGGTGGCGCTATTGGCGTTTTTATAGGCGTTTTTAGCAAAAAAAACCCCAATGGAAACCAAGCCTAAGAGCTCCTATGAAGCACTGCCACTGATTTTAAAGGGACTACTTTCTTGCAAGTGGTTGGCTAGTTTAAACTGGCAAAAATTGTGGAACACAGTGAGCATAGTACTGTAAAGCTCTGGAGCTGCAGTAAGTGGCTTTGTTTTCCATTCCTTCCTTGTAAAGAATGCATATTAAAGTACTTTGATGTGTATTCTCCTATTGTAGGGCCCTAGAGGGCACTAAACTGTCCCTTGAATGCCCAACATTAACCAAGTTATCAGACAGCACATTATAAAAAAATAAATATTTACACTACAGTTCAAAAGTTTGGGGCTACAAAGCTGGAAAACAAGAAACATTCTAGCTGTGCTAACATAATTGCAAAAGGGTCTTCTAATGATCAATTAACCTTTTAAACTTTTATTTCTGATCCATTTGCTTTTTTTTCAAACCCAAACCTTTGAACTGTAGTGCAGCTTGGTAGCAGATATATTGCAAAGGCATAGTTACTTGCCCTTATATACATTATCCATGCATAAAGATCCATCTACCTGCACAGGGTATCTCTGCTTGTGTGACACTGGGCTGCTGGCTGGGGGCTGCTGGCTGGGGGCTGCTGGCACAGTATTTTTTTCTTTAAAGGTTTATTGCAATTAGAACAACAAATAACAAAAAAAGTAGTTCTAACATGAAAAACTAAGACAGATTTTATGGGATCTCCAGAAAAGCCAATACAAAAACTGGATTGGCCAAAATCAATACTCGGGTTCCTCTTAGAAGTTTAATTTTAGAGGATTTGTTCCCTAAGATACAAAACAAAAGCTCTTATACACTCACCCTAAATGACAAAATATATATTGTAAATAAAATGGTACACTGGTGTTTTGGGGCATTTAATTAATTAATTAATGAATTCAGATGATGTTCCAAACTAATGAAGGATTAGAAAAAAGTGGTGGAAGCACAAGATGGATATTAGATTAGTGAAAAAACAATCTTTCTTTAATTCTGTGACAGTTCAGTGTTAGATACGTAGAATAAAAAATGCCTGCTACAAGTATCACTAGTGCATTAGTATTATTTTTCCGCAGGTGAAGAGCAAACTAATGACAATTGTACTATGTAGCTCTTTGTGTTCTTTGGCCACAACAGTTTGGCAGACAATAGCCTAAAAGTCAGCTTTTAGTCATTGACTCTGCCAAAAAGGCACCAAACATTCCTTAACCATATGGTTATAATAGTTTATGTGGATCAAAGCATAAAGATTATTTCCATTTGACTTAATAGTAAGAATTCATAAACCACAAAGAATTTACATTTAAAGAAGGGTATGCCCCCTGTTCATTTTTATAAAAATGCGTATCTTTTGGCTCAGTGTGAGGTTTGAATTTGTGACTGCTCCTGGCTTGTGTTTGCAGTCATGTAACAGATTGCTGGAACCCGTATCACAATGCGATTCAGAAACCTGGACAACAAATGTGCTTTTTTGCCTCTGAACTTCCTGTTAAACAGCTACAGCAAAACCTGCTTTTCCATGTGGTTGGATTCCATAGTCCAGTAGTTGAGTCTGCTTTCTGTAGTGGAATTTGGTTAAAATTCTACAAAATGTCTATATAATTTTAGACATTTGTATAAGTTGGATCTATCCCCTCTTTACAAATCAAACAAAAGAACTACCAACACATACATTGTACAATGAAAAGTACACTATATTTTACCTCCTTTTGGAAAAGAGGGACATTGGAGAAGGAAGGAATGACAGAGGGGTTAGTATATCAAAGTGGGACTATCCCTCATAGCAAGCACAATATATTCCTGTTAGCCAATGTGTACTATACGCTTTCTTCACATGCTTTTCGCATCCATAAACAGAAGTTGTTGTTATCTCTCAATGAGAATCAAGTTCCTTAAATAGTCAGGATATGGAATCAGATCCTGGATGCATACCTTCTATGGTGTAAAAGAAGCACCAAAACAAAGATGTCTAAGCATGTTACCAAAGAGGAACATGCGTAACATTAATGATTAAAAATGGAAAGAAGACAGAAACGTGTTGACTTAATAGCCAGTTTATTCTTCTTACAATTAAAAGGAAACAAAAAAAATTGAGTTCCTGTGCCGTACATGGAATATCAGATGCATATTAAAATATATTTTTAAAATATATATATATTTGAGATTAAAAAGTAGGTACCCGTGTCCTTTTAAGAATACCTGTTTTATATAATTTATGTACGATATCTCACAGCGTTACCTTGGATAACTCAGTGTGCCCTCTGTACAGAAATAGTAAATGGTATCTTATCCATAGTCTTGAATTATCTTATCGTACTGATTGTATCCACCCACCTATAATCTTCGCTGGAGTCAGTGAAATGTACCAGTACAATAAATTAAGGTTTGTGTGAATCCACATTTTAAAGTAGTTGCATAAATTGAAGTTCATATTACACTAATCAAGTAAATAGAAAATGAGAGACGTTTATAAAGAACAATTTTTAAAAAAATGGATATCTAGTATGTTTTACTGGTTTTATGTTTACAGAATAGTTTGGTTTGTTAGGAATTATTGCTACCTAACATAACCAGTTTTTAAAGGACATTTTTTAAGAGTGTTTTAGTCTTGGTGCCTGATATTTCACGTCTCTATTAATTCTTTGGATGTAGCCGATCAGTGAATTCTGGCGTATTGTGCATTAAAGCTGCTGGTGTGTGCGGCTTTGTGAATAGAACGGAGGTTAATGGGGCATAATTCCCAGTGGCTGGATTTTCTTGCATCATTTAGCATACAGTATTTTTACACAGATAAGCATTATTTATCAGTCCACTGGAATTATTCATGATAAACTGGATGAACAGAAGCAGCAAAATTGCTCTGTTTTGGCTGAATGCATTTTTATAGTAATTTAAAAATGTGTTTTTGCCCACCTCACACATTACATGTATTTATTTAGATTTGAAGTGTTAGGATATATTAACTTTATATCCAACATCTACCTAATACATATTTAATATATAATAATATATATAATTTTAATTATCAGCACATCTTTCTGACACATTCCATGAGGATCGCCCCCTAAGCTAATTTAAAACAGACGCCCACTGTCATATTTTATATGGCGGGTATTGAGTCCCCCGAGGAGGGCCCACGCGGCGTCCCTGCTACAGATTTTGGTGTTGCTGAAATCCTCAACATCAAGGCATTACAGTAACCCTGTTTAAGTGAAGAAAGCAATCTTAGATCGCTTTTTAAGCTAATTTAATGCCATGGTGTGCCAGGCATGTCACAGAAAAACGATCAGTTAACGACCAATGACGACAATGGCACGTCATTGGTCATTGCAGGATTAATAATAACCATATGTAATCATATGTATCATAATGTCCTTTTCCCCAGTGTATACCACTATGGAATATGATGATACTATATAAATGAATACATAATAATATTATGGCCTGTTGATAGCTGTATAATTGAGACTTTGCATTATTGTGACTTTTAGCTTAATAACCCAAAAACGAGATGTCACCATGCGGTACTTTGTTTTAGACTTACTTTCTTTGGATCTGGAAGCACTAACAGAAAAGTATCAGGTTTAGCATAAAGTATCTTTACTGACAAATTAGTAGAGAATAAGCAAATACAACCATCATTTAATAGTTTTATTTATCGTGCTGGTTTTAGAGTCTGTATAGAACACCTTGCTGCCTCATACCTTTTTTGCTCTTTCACTCTCTCACTTTTTTCAGATAAAATATTTAAAAAATATTTTTTCCTGGCTGTGTTAAATAAGCAGAATGGAATTGGCTACAGAATGATACAATTATGTTATTGTACTTTCTTTAAGAGTGAGACAGTTAGAGAAGTGAAAAAGAACAGAAAAGTGTCCGAGGATTATTAAGAATTGTATCCCCCTGATATACTCTAAACTGATAGACATAATAAATGATATAGCTGCATGCCCCCTATTGTGGCATGTAGACAGCAGACACTCGATGGCCCGTTAATACATTGTCATCCAAAAATGTAGACAAAGAGAATGTGGATGACCTTACTCAACTATAACTAAATCTATGCCTTCATGACAAGTTTATGGGCATCTTTCAGGGCTATTACTAAAATGTTTGTGACAGTGAACTCAATGAATCCCAATACGCAACTGCCATCACTGCAAAAACAGCGTTCTTTAGACATTTATATTTGTGAAAACTAAGGAAAAAGGTAACACACATCAAGTACAATGTCAACCAAGGTATTGAGAATGTAGCGTTTTTTATTAACATTTTAAAATTTTAGGTATTGCTAACACACTGGCATTTGACATCTGACATTCTGATATAGCTGGTGAAAATACGAGTGGGGGATCACGTATAGAAAGTGATTCTGTTACAATGCACCATAGCAACCAATTAAATAGTGGGTTTGGCACTCGTTACATTTATTTATATAAAATCCTTATATTCTGTAGCACTGACAGACAAGCGCTTTTAAATGTCAGAATCCAGCCACTGAAGTATCTACATATCTGTCTTGTTTGTTTTCTCACCATTAGATGAATGCTCTTAGAGTACAGAAACCAGTGTTAAGGAGGTAAAGCAATACTCTAATGCAGATGGATACAGTACTAAGGCTACCGTACTACAGCCAAAATACAAGCTGTTTAAAGATTGTACAAACAGACATACCGCATTAAAAATGAGATTGCAGCAGAAGACTATATATAGAGCTCTGCCGCAAATACCATACCTGATTCTAGCACAGACATGTCTTATCATCTTATATTCATTATTTTATATTTTGTTGTTGACAGCACTGTCACTGACGAGACAGCGGAGACAGCATAAACTGATAAGACTGACTTGGTACACTACCGGTACTGCATACCATGCCCATCAGCACTGTCAAAGAGTATGCTTTCAGCTATTTTTCACCTGACACAGCCAACACAATGGTCCACCTGAATCCTGCCAACTGTCCTAGTGTTCTAGTCCAGCCCTTGCTATTGATTGCGAAAGCAGAATAGACTGATTTATGGCGAAAGACATTATGTCAACTCGAGGAACGATGTTTCACACGTATCAAACATACATGGAAAATCTGTATTTACACATATTAAATACCAGACCAAAACGAATTGAATAAACAGAATATATACTGTTTACAACCAGAACTTTATTATCCACGGGGAAGATACACTAAACAAGTTAATCAGCAGACTCAGGTTCTGCCAGTTTAAATAGCATCTTAATTAATAATGCACTCCATCCTGTTAATATATATATATATATATATATATATATATGTCAGAAGTTTATATATACATATATATATATATATATATATATATTTCAGATGTTTTTAGTAAGGCGTTGTTAATGTATTTTAAGGTATAAATAATTTAGCACCAGTTTTTGCACATATTTAGGGTATTTTTTAATCATATTTGACTGCTTCTACTCTGAAGATAAATCTATCATGTCATGTAATAGAAATCCTTGGATAGATAATAGAAAAAATAAACACAAAACACAAGCTGTGAAATAATATTACTATTTTATTTCTCTTTTTTATTGTAGTCAGTGAAAGCATTGTGATAGATTTATCTCTAGCTTTAAATCCAGCCCAATGTGACATGGCATAATCGCTTATTAGTTCAATTTGTTTGCATAGCACACAGTGTAAGTAAGAGATTGTTTAATGGTTTTACTCCGTGGTAGTTGAAATTAAATGAATGAAACAAAGTTGAAATCATATTGATGAAAGCATTATTAAATATATTTCTCATGCTACTACACACATTCAGATTTTTTATTATTTTTTTTCAATGTTACTGCATTCATTCTACATAGGTTTGCATGATCTGAAATTCAGTTTTAAAAGGATTCATGTGATTTTTTTGTGTCATGCTGCTGACATTTTAGTAAATGAGCATCAGCACATTCTAATTGCAGCATGCAGATCATTAAACAAGTACACGCATCGTTAGCACAGATAAAGAGCAATCATTAATATGCAGTTGGTTAGCTCAGATGTGTCTAGTTCGTTAGCACATATTCACCAAGTGCATTCACAATTCATGTAAAGTATCATTTGACATTTGGATTGTTAGCTCAGATACAAAATAATTACATCTTATTTTTATAATTGCAAATATATACTTAATAGTGACTCAGGTTGTCAGAGTACAGGGATTGTTACTAGGGAGATGTCCTTATCCGCAGAATGTATGAATGCAGCAGGTGTTCCGTTTACATACAAACAGCCTCACACTTACATCATCATAATAAGTTTTAAGAATTACATTGAACAAATTGTTCTAATAGATTTTGTAGCCAATGCTTTCTCCTAATGTTTCAATTGGTTATAGGAATGGGTGTCAGAGGCATGGCTAGGGGGCAAGGGTTCTTGATGAGTTTTTGATAGAAAAATGACTATACCAATATTATCCAAAAAATTCAAAAAACTTAAAATCGAGTCTTTAGTTGAAGCTGATACCTATGTTGTTGATACCAACATAGAATAAGATGTAAAGTCATATGAGCTTTCAGTACCTCAGAGATTTATACGTCTCATGTGCAAGAAGAAAAGAGGTCCTATAAGCATAAGCAACTTGGCATGCCTTGTGTTATCATTGATAGACTTTTTATGTAACTGAGAAAAACATTTAGTAGAATAATGCTTTTTATTTGTATTTACTGTTGCTATAGACATGTTTGTAATGGGGCAGTAGAACATTGTGATACACCCAAAACTTAGGAAGGTAGTACAATAGGTTTGGACCCTAAAGGACATAAAAGGAAAACAATATTTTAAATGTATTAATTCCTACTATACTAACATATAAAAATCCATTTATATATATATGTATTATCAGGTGAGGATGTATGTTGATTTCAGAAGTATGACCTCAAGCAATTAGGTTAGATACAGTGCTGGAGATAAATCCCAGTTCATCCCAGAGGTGTTTGATGGTGTTAAACTATGGTCTCTGTGCGGGCCAGTCAAGTTCTTCCACACCAAACTCATCCAACCATGACCTTGCTTTGTGCACTGCGGCACAGTCGTGCTGGAGTAGAAAAGGGCCTTCCTCAAACTTTCCCACAAAGTTGGAAGCGTAGCATTGTGTCTTGATGGGGACTTCATAAAGGTCCTCATTGGTGTAATGGTCAGCTTTGCCATACAGTGTATATATATATATATCATGAATACTGGCCCCTGACTGTTAAATACTTTTAACACAGTGAAGTGGCTAGATGAGGCAAGATGTGTATGTTTGCTTTTCACGAACCATCTTGCCTTGTGTACTTTGTGTATAACTCCTCTGATGCCAAGAGGAGTCTGTAATTATTTATCTGTTCTGGATGCTGCAATGTTAACATTTCTCTCTCCCATCCCATCCCTCACTTAATCTTTCCTCTAACCTATCTCTGCAATTTTGATCAACTCTATTTTTCTGCATTTCCCCTGTTTTCTTCCATTCCTTCTCTGTCTCTGCCCCTTCTCTTACTTTTTTCACCATCTTCCTTCCTATCTGCTCATATTGCATGATGTCGACCTATCTAAGACACTCAGATGTTTGGAGTTTTGGCACATTGTGTAAGTCTTTGCATGCATCCACCCCTTAATGGCAGGCTCTGTCTGTGTGTGTGTGTGTCACCTTTTCCTGTTTTATGAAATTAAGCAAGGTAGAATATCAAACAATTAATTTTGGAGAATGGTCTGGTTTTTCCCTTAATCCCTCCTCCTCATAGGCAGCTTCATTAATTGCAGATTGTTACTTCATTAACAGTTCCCTTGCAAGATATATGCAGGCTGTGTCCAGTTGGTGCCTCCCTCATTATGCGAATAAACTTACTTAGTTAAGTGCTGTTCATTTTATTTCTGAAGATAAGTCATGAAAGGTCCCGGGTGTATGTTAGACTGGAATAACCATTGCTTTTGTGTAACTGATATAAATCTGCTGCCTTCCTATTCACTTCTCTTTTACATTGGCTCACAGTTACTAAATGGTGGTATGTGCAAACATCCATTCCGTATACCGTTTTCTACTTGTTACTAGGGAAACAAAGAAAGGGAAAGCCACATATAGGTTAGATTCCAGATGTTTAGGTAATCCGTTTAGGACAAACATATGAGCCTCCGAGATAGCTACACCTATATCATAATTTGTTACTCTCAATAATCTAGAAAATAAATAATGTTTGACTGTCACATCATTTCCATATTGCACCTCCCACTCATTACATGTTTACATGCTGTAAGATGTGTTACAGAGTGGATTTGTATTTCTTCTAATTCCTTTGGTGGGAAAACATTTTTATTACCAATTCGCTAATTACACGCATGCCACATGTAGGTTCTGCTAGGGTTGTGTATAGATTTGTAGATGTATTACAGGTGTTGATGGCTTCATAAACATTTTTCACCTGTGTGACAAGAGGAAAATTGGTTGCTGTACTAGGTACATATGGCCACAGGAGATATTTGATACCCATGTGTCTTATGGATGTGTAGCTGGTGTAATTGCCATCTGTGTTCTGAGTTTGATTGGTGGCATATGTGTCCATATGACCAGCACTTCTAAGATTACAATCTTACACCTTCCAAAAGCACCACTTCCACTGTTCAAACTCAAACTCATACTGCCGTTTAGTAACTGTCACAAGACTACCACAGCTCTCTCTTGCTTCACTAACATCCATTATCTTATCTCGATCATCTCACACCTTCCTTGCTCCACCCTTTTAGCTCTAGTGTCACCCACAAGTAAGTACCCTTCAGTTATTCCTGTAAGGTTAGCACATTAGTATTGTTTGTGAGTTACGTTATCACAAAATGTAGATTATATTTAACTCATAGCTTTCTTTCTGCCTTCTGCTTTCACTGTGTTCCCTACTCTTCCTTCCTACCATATATTTCTGTTTTCATTTTATTTTCCTGCTGCCTTTCTGTTTACATCATCGGGCTACCTCCTTTCCTCTTTGCCATTGCTACGTGCATCTTTTTAATCCTTTCCTCTCTTTTTGTCTTACAACCTTGTATTTTACCATTTGGTTCCTCATTGTTTTCTCTTTTTTCCCCTTATGTTCTTTATTCTGTCTCTTCCCCCCTCCTTATATTGTTTCTCTCCCCAACACAGCTTGTTCAGCAGTCTCGGAGAGCTGCACACTATTTCCCAACGCAGCTATGGAGCATCCTACACCGTGCGCCCCGGGAGCCGACACCCCCTGACCCGAAGGGCACCTAGCCCTGTTCCTTCCACTTCTGAGAGGGTGGATCCCCTTGGAGGGGCACGCTCTTATACTCTCACTCCCCCCACAATCCTGAAGTCCTCCAGTCTCTCAGTTCCTCATGAGCCCAAGGAAGTGCGCTTTGTGGTACGGAGTGTCAGTGCCCGGAGCCGCTCACCCTCCCCTTCCTCTGGGCATCCAATGCACACGTCTCGCCCATTCCTGCAGAAGCCCCTTTCGCTCTGGAATAAGTATGATGTAGGTGACTGGCTGGAGAGTTTGAACCTATCTGAGCACCGACTAAAGTTCCAGGACAACGAAATAGAGGGCTCTCATTTACCAGCACTCACCAAGGATGATTTTGTAGAGCTGGGGGTTACTCGTGTGGGCCATCGCATGAACATCGAGCGTGCCCTTCGCCAGCTGAGCACCAGCTGACCCGGCCAGGAGCTGCGGTCCCATCCTCTGGGAGGGCAACTCCGCACCGCTGCGGGGGGAGGAATCACTTTACACACACACCAGGACAAACACTGCATTAAGCATACAGAATGTGAAGACTCATATTGCCCTGAACATCCAGGGCAAACTCATTGCCTTACAGAAACTCAAAGCCCTGATAACGCAAGCAGGGAGACACATTGTGGTTCACACACCCATACTGTTACTATAACATGTGCAAGTGTGATCACACTCAGCCTGTCCCATGCAGATACTCTCACTTTGACTCACACTGATACTCAAACACTGACACACTCAGTAACTGATGCGTAATGGCTAATATCACACACAAATACACATTTGCACTGCAGCTTTACATCAGATCTACTCCTCTCCTTGCGTGGTGCAGTGGGGCCCAGTAATTGATCCCACTTCTCTCTCTCTATGCCATGCAGGGGAGTTGGGATCAGTCACAGGGTCCCAGGCCAGGCCACTGTGTGTTAATGCCAATTTTTTAAATCTTTGGAACAAAGAGATCACAGTCAGAGAACGATATCAGCCTGCAGGGGAACGGGGTTGAGCTGCAATCCTCCCATACCAAGATCTGACAAGTCCTGGAGAGAAATCCATGGATTGGGCTGGAAGAGGCCGCAGGTTCCAGCCACCGCCACTGTGGGACGCTTTTTATGCATCTTTTTAATTAGCTATATATTTGAAAGAAAAAATGACTTTACCTATATATCTCATATATATATATCTATATATATCTATATACACAAAACCCTCTCACTGGACTTTTTATATACAGCAGATCTGGGGATGTACTGAGGTCTCTGAGAGTCCCGCTCTGCCTCATCCAGGGGTTGGGAAGTTCTTTATGTTTTTCTGTTTTTTTTTCTGTTTTTGTTCTTAATTATAGGTTATAAGTGTTCTTACAATAAACCCCTCACCATGCCACCAGCATTATTTAGAATGGGACATACATTTTTTTTCATTTGGGTTACACCTTACAGGGGTCACCTTTTCCTTTTTGTAATTTTAAAGAGTCTCAATTATTTAATATTTATCTGCACATAATGAATTAAAACTGAGACATTCATGTTACAAAGTGGGAGCTTTGTCTACTCATCCTGGGATACGTTTGCTTGGTTTCATGGTATTTTTAACATATGGGGTTTCCGTTTCTACTAATGGTGAGGTGGGCTTTTCTAGATAAATTTGGTTAAATCAGTCTTGTGGGTTGGACAGTTCAGTTTCTTGAAATTATATTTGGATATATGGTTTTAGTTTAATTTGTAAGTAATGCTGAAATGTTCCAGTATTTTTGTTTGTTTTTTGTCTATTTTGGTGTTCAGGTTTAGCAATTATTTTATCACTTCCTACCTTGCTTTTTATGGCTTAGCCGGAGAAAGAATAGATCCACCCTTTACTCTTCCTTCAAATATACATCACCTTGAAAAACCCCACTCTAAGCCTCCCTCCCAGTACAGTGATACCCCCAGGTCATACGTTATATAAACATGTATGGTGCGCTGTTTCCTGCATTATCTTGCAAATCGCCATCAGTTTGGGATCATTGGCTGCAGAGGAGGGAGGATCACGGAGCCGGCTGGGTCCTCTCATGTACTGTGTCCCTGTGCACCTGAGGATGGATTACCCGAGGGTGACCAACCTGGATCCGGTGTGCCTTATTGCCATGATAATCGCTTCAGGTCCCTAGTGGAGAGAAGCAATCTGATGTTATCCCATTTCCTGCAGTGCCTTATCGCCATTGTGGAGCTTAGACAAGACCCTCTGACTGTGTTAAACAAGCTGCCCTCAGAGCAGAAGAATTTACAGCCTACAAGATGGCGCAATAGCTGCTGCTTCTCTGACTGGATCACTATAGCCCAATCCCTACACACCAATGGAGCCTCACGAACAGGGCTTTAAATCCAGATACCTGCTTGACAGAGGAATGTCACTGAGCCAGGTAATTAAGGCCACAGGTTTCCACATGAAAGACAGGACACTCAAAAAGAGAGGCACGTATAGGACCATGTTTGCAACACCTCCCTTATAGTTCTAGAGTGAACAGGTTTCCATGACAGCAAACCCTTTTTTCCTATACATAAGCATTTGGTCTGCGTCATCTTTGTGTAATATTGCTGAATCAGTACGCAGAAGATGCATCAGCAGTATGAGGTTCCTATGGAAACCAGTCTGACAAACGATGAAGTGCAGAACACCCACATTTTTCTGGATGCTACTGGAAGTGAGAGGTTCTAATTTTTAGAAACTTCCTGTATTAGCGTGAACACCAGTAGACAACCCTAATTCATCTTATAGAGAGCATAAATACACAGAAAGAGATCTGCTTTCTAAATAGTTCAGTAAATAAAAAAAGTATATCAGGAACGCCATAGCCACATAGACCGCACCAACCTAAAGGGTAAAAGGTATATAACTGAATGCTAAAACAGCAATAACATACTTTATATCCAATCATTGTATTCAGTTAAGAAGCATATATATCACATCATCAAAACCATCTTAAGACAGATAAGGAAAGAATGCTCCTGGTATTAAAATTTAATACCATGATGATAGATGATAATGAAATTATGATTTTGGAAACCAATGACACATACTGGAAAATATATTAAAAGATAAATATAATTGAGAAATCATTGCAAGTTATAGCAAATCAGCCATGTGGGCAAATATTCTTTTTTATAACAGTTTTTTTTTATAACAGGTACATAAATAACCTTTGTTATATGTTATTGAATGTTTTTATCTCTACTTAAAGCAAAAAAAACATGGCCATACTATAAAGTGTTATAATATATATATATATATATATATATATATATATATATATATATATATATAGGGAGCTAGACTGGGGTAAGAACCCTGACACCAATTCTTTTTTGACCTCATAAACATTTATAATTGAATATGTACCTTTGGATTCGGACAAATACAATGTACTCTGAAAGCAATGAAAGACGGAAAATATAACTGTGAAATTTTACGAAAACAAACAAAAAAAAACCCCTGCATTTTACAAGCAAGAAAACACAGAATTTCAAACTGCTTCAACAATGAAATTCTTAGTAATGTGAAACAAATGAACCACTACTTCTGAAAGAACAGCAAACGATATAAAGAAAATGATTTGGAAGCATGAAAAAAGAATGTGCCAAAAATATGATACGAAGATTAATTTTTTGACAGAAAAAGAATAATTTAGATATTCCTACGTTTCTCATAGTTTCTGTATTGTCTGAACCAAATGTATGCTCTGTTTAAAATGTATATGCCCTAAAATGCCCTATATTTTATATAAATATATACCACCAGTGAAATCCCACTCACACACCTTTTTATTCTGTAAAAGTCAGCCCATCACAGTCTCTCTTCTTTTTCCGGCTTTGCCTAAGCTTGAAGGGGAGGGGGTGTTAATATCTAATTGGAGAGGGAACGGGATTCTGCCATGGGATATATATCATCTGGTGCTAATTCGAGGGGGCTGTGGTTTAATCTACCCCTCTCATATCTTAATGTTTTTAAGGCTTTCATATGGAGTGTGTGTTTTCCATGGAGCACTGCACAGCTACTGGGCAGTTATTGGATATGTTGAAGTGCACACAGTAGGCCTGGAGTTAGGGAGATGTTGGGAAGCTTCTTAATGATGTGAATGAGGACATGGAGCATTCAGCCATAGAAGAAAATGTTCCTCTGTGACAGAGGGTTTTCCAGGGTCCTGCATTCCATGGTTGCTTACTAAGTGTGAGTGCATGGGGTTGGGGAGCATGTGTATCACATTGTATAGTGGGACAATACGACCAAAGAAAATATATTAGAATATTGCTGCTAGTCACAGGGCATGACGGGAAGTAGTGAAAACATTTTTCTATAAACCCAGTAAGCTCTCTTTTTTTTAGATGGGACCATCTTGATATGTGAAACCTAATGAAACAGTTTTATTATTATTCTAGCAAACGTATGTATTTTCTTTTTGAAGAGGCCCAGTCAATAAATTCAAACAAATTTCCTAAATTACAAACCTGTCTCAATCCGGCGAGTTTAATAAACTTCAGGAGATTCAAAAAAATGTAATATGTTAATTAGATATAAGACATTGATATTGAGCACGAACAGTTATGCATTTTATGAGAATTAGAAAAAGCTCAAATTGATATATTACACCTAATATCTGTTCTTCATGACCTTTCTCTAAGCCTATTATTATCCAGGTAAGCTTAAATAACATCTCCTGATTCATTATAACAATACATGTGTGATCAAATGCAAATCAATGACTGCCCAAATGAGCCAGGGGCGAGATACTATATGAAACATTAGGACATTGGGGACTTTTCAGCACAGGTCTGGTTTCACTGACATATTTTTTGTTTTGAAGGTAGGTGCAACCTGCTTTTGTTCTTTTAACATCCAATCCATGAAAAGAAAATCTGAACAGTTTTGATTAGCATTATCATTTTTTGTTTTTTACTTTTGCCTTTTTGTTAGCTGTTTCACAACTACCAATGCCATTTACAGAACTAGTAGATTCAATAAAACCATGTTTTAGCCTCAGAAATGGGCTGTTATGCTGGATGTCATGTGATGTCAAATGTGCAAATGCGTTTAAGGAAAGGGTGTGATTTCCGGCCTCTAATCGGCAATTCTGTGTAGATGATGTTATGTATCCTATAAAGACAATTCCAAGGCAACAAAAAGGGCAATGCAAATCTTTAAGAATACAACCACCATTCAGCTTTTTGGTAATTAAGGCTGACCAGGGAAACTGTATACAGAGTCTTGATTGAGTAGGCTAGCTGGCCCCCAAACAAATTCCGCTAACTACTGACATTTAACAGGTACTTGACAATGCCAGATCCAATAGGATACATCTCCAAAGGTTCTGATCTGCCATAAGCACTAGAATGAAAAAAGGAGTTTTTAATATATTATATAAATATGTGGGTTTCATTTTTCATAAAATGTATGACAATTGTTAAAAAAACAAACTGCTGGCTGAATAAAACAATCCTCTTTCTTTATGTTCATTTGAAGAAAGGTTGCCATGTGTTCAAGAGCAAATAAATTGCAGGTGTTTGTCAAACGTTTTAGAAGAATTGATACTACCATAATGGTTCCAGAGAAAGTCGCAGATGTGAAGATTATATTCTTGAGGTGTTAAAAGCACATTTGATTACATATATTGTTCTACTGATATGTTGACCTGCTAAAAGGTCTACTACTAGTAATCATGAATCGTATGTCGAATTAAAAAATGTTGATTGCCCTCTGCATCATTTCTATTTTTTAAAAATGCTATTTTAAAGTTTCTTTCTGGTTTCAAGCACCTGCCATCGATTATTATAATATTCCAACTAGAATATCAATATCCTATTGTATTTTTCAAAATAAAGAGATTACACATAGATGAGTCAATTTAATAGCCTTGTCAGATAAAGATGTAATCCTGCTAGAATGGTTGGAGGGTGCAGAATGTTCTTGATACACTAAAACACTTGCATGCCGATATAAATTATGGAAACTGGTTATTATGACAAGATGAAAACCTTAATGTAAGGTGAATATTATAACAAGACCTGATCACACTGCGGTTTGCATACCGAAATACCCTGAGGATTTTGAAGATTGATATATCACTTAAGCAAGCAATGGAATGTTCCTTTTGAGTTGACCATGTTTCGGATGGCGATAAGACCACATTTCCAGCTTTGCAATAAAATCACTTTTTAGACATAACCCCCATTATGACAATTATAAGAAGAGGCACAATATGTTACGAGTTTCCTAGCAAAGCAGCGACTTTTACTTTTCAATTAAATTTGGCATGGCCTTATTAACTGTTTCATGGAAGACAAAAAAAATCAGAAATACAATTGGATAAGTCAATGCAAAGGTATATTTCATGTTAAAATATTTAATTACTATATTTCTAATTCTATGTAAAATGCTTTAATGAAAGAAAAATGTTTAAAAAATGTTTTCAATTTAAAAAGAAAATGCAAAAATGGCCATGTATTGGTTTAGAAGTATTTTATGAGAGCATTTTCTGTTCACATAATAAATGGTAATGTTAACATTGAGCTGTTTAACATTTAATGATGATTGATACTGAGCTGCTTCTAGGATTTTTCGTGTACATCATGCCATTTGCTGATATCTTTTAGCTGTTATAGACACAATATGTTCATCTCTACCTCCATTGTATGGTGGATGTCCAAATAAAGTTGCACATTACCTGCATGTATATGGTAGCTAATGTTTATACATTTGTCATGCTGTTTTTGCCCATTAAGCTTACTTTTTTATGTTCTTAATGGTTTTGACCTCACATTCATGAAATAGAATGTCATTGGTGGTTGTTTAATCTTTGAGTTAACTCAAAGTGGTTCGTGAAATAATGAATCTCGTGGAATCACCCAGAAACCCTGATGTTTTATATAGAATCTCGTCCTCTGTCCTTAAGTGGCAGCATTTCTTGTATTTACACTATTTGGCATCTAACTTAAGAGTTCAAAAGCCTCTTAAAAAACTTCCCAACTAACTTTACAATTGCCCTTGTCTTGAAAACCCTGTTTATCATATCTGCTTTAATTTAACAAATGCATGGTTTAACATAGCAGACATTCTAATATGTTTGTAATCAAAAAGGTTTACTTTTTAGCAGTCCCAAAGTACTTGATCATCTTGAGAGATTGAAAGATCAGTATGATTATCTGGCAAGCAAAAGTGTGGCTAGTGTAAACAAATAGGTTTCACTTTGTGAGATTTGGTGTTCTTACTTTTGTTTTTTGACAAAAATGTGAAGAAATTCTCATAAAATTTGGTCATGAGGGAAGGAACAAAGATAAGTAAGGTTTGGGGATACCAACTTAGAGAACTTCTAGGAGGTTTCTTTGCTGAGAATGTTGATTGTTGCTGTTGGAGTGTTCCAAGATCATGGTATATTGACATTATTTGAAGGAAGGTTAAGTGGGACATGCTATACAGAAGACATCCTCTCCTTGTATTTGAGATGATCTTAAGGGATGCTATGTGTTTTGAAAAGTTAATGACATGATGTATATTTTGTGTGTTGGTAAGGTCAGCTTTGGTCGTGTTGAAAACACGATATTCGAGGATGTTGGCTTTTGTGCAGTGGTTCCATAAATTACTCCTGTCAGGGGAAGACTAGGCAGGCCTTCTCTATTTTTTTTTTAGATTTGTAGACTAGATGGGCCAAATGGTTCTTATCTGTCGACACATTCTATGTAACAACACATGTAGGACTCTTTCAGGATACTAATGATGCATGGGGTTTTTTGCTTCAAATGCTGACAGATGAGTATATAGTGATTGGGATGTTTCCACTTCTGGCTGTTACTAATGGCATGGTATTTGGCTTGCCCCTTCTGGGGGTAGGTAAGGGTAGGATGCAGAGTCATTTAGGGATGTTCTTCCTAGGTGATGATGAGGCCAGTTTGTCTGAAGGTAACTTCCTTTTAATGGCTTATGAATTCTTCCTTGATGTTTGTGTTGGCATCAGGTAGTTATGTCGGTGGTGGCGGTCTCAATAAAGGGGTACCTGGGTTTCTTCTTTTACCCCTACATTGAGTGTCATTTGGTGTGCTGGATGATGTAATAAATTTGTAAGAAATGATACCTGTGTCAGTGTTTTATTTTTAATATTTTAATAGGTCATTGTCCCTTATAATAAGGGCCACACAATAGTGTGCTTTATAGGTGCCTGGGCATCTGCGCTTCAGGTACAGATGTTAAGTAGATTCACCATGAAATGAAGCCCATAGGTAACTGGGGAACATGTGCAAACCAGTAACTGTTACTGGAAAATGTATGTCTATGCAGTCCCTGCAACCTCATTTCCTGTCCTGCAGATGCATGGGGAGTTGTAGCTACAGTGATGATGACCACAACCTAAGCTCAAGGCAACTTCTGTCCCGAAGCATCACTGGGAAGCCTAAAGGTAAATGGTGCATGGGTAAAATGGAATAGAGGTGTACATTCTATAGCTATTTAAATAGGTAGACAATTTAAGACAGTGTGTTAGAAAGAGTATCTGCACAAGATAGAAAATGGTCTCTCTTTAGCAGAAGTCTGGGATTTTTATTAAATTTAAGGTTCTGTCCATTTATTTTACTTTTGGATGACTACCAATGACACCCAGCAGACAAATTCTCTTTAAACTAGAATAAAAATGAGTTGTGCGCAAAAAAGTTATATAAACAATATAGAATAAAATTATATAAGCAAAAAAATGTAATAAGTTAATGTGAATGTGCTGCTGGTACACCTCAGAACAAAACCCCACTTTGTTAAAGGAAAACTGCAAAAACATATATAGGTGACCCCTCACAACAAGTGAGTATAAATAATGCAAATAATACCAATTCAATGAAAGCCGAGCAGTATTTCCTTGAAGCTACATTGAATTGGAATTATTTGCATTATTTATACTCACTTGGTGTGAGGGGCGCAGTCACCTATGTATGTTTTTGAAATTATCTTTAAAGTCCAACACCTTTGTAGACTGGCTCCAGGATGTAATAAGTCTGAGAAACACCAATATGAAACCAGGCTTTGTACAAGCACCATCAAAAAATACAGTTTGGGTACTCAAGGACAATACAGTGAAAAAAGTAGTACAAGCAATATTAAACGTTAGAAACCTTTAGATCGTTAGAATACATAACAGAAAACGGGAGATGTAATTAGAAGCTGGTGACTGAGCTTGAGGAACAAGAATATAACCAAGAAGAACTTAAAGGGACATATAAGCGTCCTGATTGAAATAAATAAGCACCGTGACTCTGCCACACGCCTGGTTGTTTGAAGTAATGAATTTGAACATGTTGTGAAGAACAGTTTAAGTAAATTGATGGTGGTAAACAGTTATATTTAAGTATCTTCTACATGTACAAATATAATAATTCATATCTGTTATAGTTTATGTATATGTACCTACAATCATGTGCATATGCAAAATTACTTGGAAAGCTTAAACCAACTTTTAACATGGAAAGCCAGGGGTAAGTAATATAGTGGGTCATAAAATCAATATTAAAAAATCTACAATAACATCCTAATCTGCAATAGAGACCATTTGAAATATTGGATTTTTTTCAGATCCGTAAACACTTTAAATTGAAATATATTTGGTGACCACAATGAAAACCACAAAATAAATACATACAAATATATATATATATATATATATATATATATATATATATAACTTTAACCCTTTGAGTTCCAAGGGTACAGACACATTTTTCTCTGTGGGATCTATGTTTGTGGGAGATTATTTAAAGGCAAGTTGTGGGTAGGCACACATGAAAAACTAGGAATAAAATAGACATTTTCACAAGTACCAGAAGTATGCACCTCGGGTGGCTCTGGTTTGTGGGCTGCTTATCCCTCGCTGACTTGTTTGAAGTTGCTTTGTTTTAAGGTAAGCCTTGTATGTGCATTTTACAGGACTTAGGTAAGCAGGGGTAAGGGAGATTGCACTATAGAAATGCTCAGGGGGGGGCATAAAGTCCTACCACATATGGCCACCACCTATAGTCTGCCATATATGTTATAGTTGATTGGCACTCTAAGGGACAACAGCCACAAATATGAACACTAGAATTGCCAGTATCTCTCAATTTGGGTAAGTACTGGAATTTTAATATATTTGTTCCATGTGTTTAATATGTTTTGTAAATCTTTAATAAAAGTATTTTTTGAAACAATAACCAATAGACTGAAAACCTTATGTTGTGCTAATATATTAACTGTCCATAGGGCGATATTTAAGATATTTTAGGATTCTGACCTACTTTGTGTGAGCTTCTTGAACAATGGGCACTGAACTGAACCTCCTTAAGTTTCCTGCACTATCTATAAAACACGGCGCAGATATTTAAAAAGCTTTCTAATGAGGGAAGGTGAGTTACCCTCTCCTACTTTTCTGCACTACTTAGAAATCATGGTACACTGATTCCAAAAGCTTCGAAGTTAGCCAGTCAAGAAGTTACATTCTGGGATACATAATGATCCAGCAGAAGACACAGAACATGTTAGTAGAAATATATAATTATTTTTAAATAACTGTAATACTGCCATAAAGTGTGCTAAAAAACTAACATTGCAAATACACATTTTAATTGATGTTTTTGTTATTATGCTAATTGAATACAAGTTCCAATATACAAGTCATCAAAACTCATTTTAACAAACCAGGATTACACAAATGTACATAAAAATCATTGATGGTTATGGCTGTGATTGATGGGTCCAACAACCTGTGGGGTCTTTGCCTTACTTTTTTCACTCTGGCCAATCAGCATTTACAAGGGGAGGGACAAGCATTACATATTAATAGTTGCTGACCCCATTTTAACTTGACAGTAGCTGCAATTACAGGCAGATGAGATCTGGAGTGTGAGGCAGTGGCAGCTTAGCAGAGGCTGAGATTGATGTTCACTCTTCATATACAGTACTGCAAGTTAATTCAGTAATTTAGGACAGAGCATTTACTAGGGTGGAGTGGATTGGAGAGGCTGTAGTCCACTGTATATCAGTTAATTATTAATATACAGGGACTGCAGCAGACATTTTTTTCATTTATTTTAGGGCTGTTTCTTTTCTTTTACATTACAGTATTTTATCTAATGGGCTGGCCCTGCCATGGAGCAGAGTGGGCAATTGCCCCAGGCGGCACTTTTGAAGAGGTGGCGATTTGCCACCAAGCGCCTTTTTTTTTTTTGAAGCTGAGGAGAGAGAGAGGGGCGCCAAGTGGTTTTCGCTTATCAAGTTTTCAGTACCCGCTCGGCCCCCCTCTCTCTCCTCTGCGATCCCTCTAGCTCGGTGCCGGCTTGTAATGCTGAGCACCGGAATATGACGTAATTTCCGGCGCTCAGCAGTGAAGCAGCGTGCACTGGGGCAAAGCAGGGAGACTCGCCACAGGTCTGCTGGAAGGTAAGTGAAGTACAAAGGGGGGGGTGATAGGGTAGATAATAGGGAGGGAGGAGGGTAGATAATAGGGAGGGAGGAGGGTAGATAATGAGAAGGTAGGGAGAGGAAGGGTAGATAATGAGTGTGGGGGGGATTTCAAACTTCGCCCCAGGCGGCACTATGTCTTGGGCCGGCCCTGTCAACAGGAATACATGTATTTTAACATTTTTGGTATCTATTATACAGTTTGTCAGCATATGTTACATACAAACAGAAAACTAATAGCCATTTTAAGCCCCCCCCCTTAATTCATAATGCACCTTACTTTTATGCCACTCTGCTCCCAGATATGCTTTATAACCCCTGATATGCCACTCTGCCCCCAGATATGCCACTCTGACTCTAATATGCTTTATAACCCCTGATATGCTTCATGCCCCCAGATATGCCACTCTGACCCAACAGATATACCTTATGCCCCCTAGAAATGCCCACCTGCCCCCAGATATGCTTTATGTCCCCTAGAAGTGCCACTCTGCTTCCCTGTGCTAAACCCCGAATATAGGCCGCACCCCCACTTTAGTCCTGAGTTTTTTTAACTTAACACAAAACAATAATTAATTGGTAATTAAGTATTGGTGACAAATTGGGCAGGGCGACATGCATTGCCCACACGCTCATTTATACTACCAGTAAAACCTCTGGTTTATAAACAATGCAAAATGCCTGTCCCTGTACCTCAATGCCCAACCTTTCTCTGGAGATCAATTCTTATTTTTTTAATATGGGGAGGAGAGACAGTCTTGTGGCAAGATGTGTCTGTCTGCCAGTGCCTACCCTGTCCTTTGCCTTGCCGTTGTGCCTCAATGCCCTATCTTACACTGGATACACAATTTCTAATATTGGGAGGGGAATCAGTCTTGTGGCTGGATAGCATGTGTCTGTCTGCCAATGCCTGTCCAACCCTGCTTGCATCTGGACCTCAATGCCCTTCCTTACTTTGGGTGATCAATTCTTTTTTTTAATTCGGGGGGAGGGGATTCATACTTGTGGCTGAATGTGTCTACCTGCCAGTTCCTGCCCTGTAACCTGCGTTGCCTCTGCTTCTCAATGTCCTCCATTACTCTGGGGGATCAATTCTTCTTTTTTCTAATATGGAGAGGGGGCTCAGTCTTGTGGCTGAGTGTGTCTGCCTGCCAGTGCCTGCCCTGTACCCTGCCCCTAAGCCTCATTGTCCTGACTTACTCCAGGGGATCAATTCTTGTTCCTTTTTTGTAATATGGGGGACTGTCTGCCAGTGCCAGCTCTGTCTCTGTTGCAATGGCTCAATCCTTCCTTACTCTATACTTTCAGGGATATGCATACGGTTATGCATGTCATGCTGCACAAGAATATACCTTCTAATCTCTATAACCGATATCAACCTACAATGTGACTTTCTTTACCACTAGATGGCAATAAAACATTATTTATACTTCTTAGTGGATTCACAATATTAAAAGGAAACCTATAGACGTCATTAATGTTTTATATAAAATACATACAGATTTATAGATCTGCAGGGGTCCGCATTTTAATGAACTATGGCAGGTAAACATATAGTCCTTTTACTGGACATTTAAGGCAATGGAAACAATTGAGGAGATCCAAATAGCTACAATCTAGAAGGGCTCCTAAAATGGTTACAGATTTTATATGAAAGATCTTTTAACATGTTTGTCTTGTAACAGGATGAATACAACAATATATGCCAATTAAATTGGGAATTCATGGTGAATTCAATAGACCTGTTTTTACTCATCTACAAAAGATTTTATTTAAAAATCTGCCTCTGCCATTAGGGATTTTGCTGATGAAGTTTGATAGTCACCACTGGTCACTAAACACCAGTAGATGCTTTTCACACATTGTAAATGGCTGGACCCATGCATTTCTGCATCTACAGAGACATGTCCAACCGGAATCAAAAATGAGGACTTAAAATCTTTTCTGGTGTATATTTTTATATGTTGAGAACGTAGGTGTTTTGGTAGGTAGAAAGAACAAGAATGTATTTAATTACCGTTCAGATAAAAAAATTTAGAAGTAGGTCCAATGATCCATAAGAATGTTTGATTTATATGTGTGTGGGAGGATGTATAATGATAATAAGAATAAAGTACAGTAACCTCCTCCATATGTGTGATTTGAATGAAGTAAAAATTAATTTCCCAGCATTATTTTGAAAAATGATGATAAAGGAATAAGGAAAGGATCCTGCTATTACATCTCAGCCATGCTGCTTTTATAGATTATTGAAACAAAGGCAAATCAATTTAATGACAATTAGAACAGTGTGGATGATCATGGAGGCATGACCAGTGACTTCTTTGGCCCTACTCTTCATAAGACATAAGTTGTCCTAAATGAAAGGGCAAAATAAGAACGACGCAGCAGATATATGCTAAACATCTACAAAATAAATCTCTAGTGGGCCTGAGATGGAAGGAGAAATCATGTTTGTTTTTTTTACAAAACTAATGTATGTCCCCAATTGTTATGCTTTATGTAAACGGGGGTCAGCTGTCAGAACATTGAATGGACATGAGACTGGAAAACCAAAAAAAAATAATGTTTTACATTGCTGGTAGTTCTATAAAATCAACCCAGCTGGTAAATCATTTTGGTGAGGTGTACTCTCAGCCCCACAGGAGGACCAAGTCCAATTGTAGCTGATGGCCTCACAGATACTGAGGTAGATATGTGTCCGGTGGCATTGCTGTGGACTGTTTATCCTTGAATGTACCAAAGGGCCCAAGAGTTCTGGGACTCCACGACATGTGCCTCATAGATATTCTGACTCTGATTCCAATCATCCGCAAAGGTTCCGCACCTTAGGTTCTAATAGCTGCATGTCCAGTGCTTGTTTTAAAGTTCTGGAGGCCAAAATCAAATGCCAATGTCAGGAGTTATGATCATATTATGGTCAGTTCACAGGGACTAAAGACATAGGGTGAGGTGTAATTAACCTAAATGTCAGCCCAGCACTCACCCGTGGCAGGTGAGCAGAGTACAATACCCAACTTTTTATGTGCACAAGTGAGTATAAAGCAGTTCCCACTGCTTTATAGAAAAATGTTATTTCTTACAGTTACATTATTGTACATATTTACCATTTATTTTGTTAGGAAATCTATGCATGATCATATAGTCCCGGATCTGGTGCCTCCATTACTTTTTTTGCATTAGTCTGGTCACTTCTCAGTACACTCTTCATATGCACAATGTATAGTTTTCTTATCAGCACTGGCCCTGACATGGATACTATGTCTGGCAGATGAAGTAATAATTGTGGATGTACACGGTACCTTGTCTCAGCTTGTTCAACATTTGCGAGAGTGTTGTAGCGCTGAACATAGTCTTAGTACAGACTCAAAGATGGATAAGCATTTGGTGGCATCTTCTTAGTGAACACCAAAGACATCTTTCATCTAAAACAAGATTACTTTGAGAGTTCCTTCTGCTACTGCATGGGGAACCTGTCAATATAAAATCACTCAACACCAGTATTTTTATCCCTATCTGTTGTTACTTTTGCCAACTATAGGTAATTCCAGCTAAGGTCTAGGTCCACTGGAGCAGTAGCATCTACATACGGATGGTAGTTGTCCTTAAGTCTATTGGCTTTATTTCTTCATTTAACTGTCTTATTGAGACAATAAATCCTTTTTTCTGATTTACATTATTGTGTGTCCAAGTTTTGTTGTATTTAATTGCTCATTATATTTAAGAAAGGCATCAAAGAAGGAATGGATGCAGTTTGGCAAAATGAGGTGGCATTTTTCTGGTCTCCACACTGGCATGACTGGACCCTGTCAATTCAACTTACCTGTAAGTTTTAACCACAATCCTACATACAGTGAAGGAAAAAATTATTGGATTCGCTGCTGATTTTCTGTTTGCCCACTGACATGATCAGCTTATAATAACAAAGAAATCCAGAATAATGCATTTCAAATAAGTTATAAATTGATTTTCATTTTACTCAGCAAGATGTCTGGCTCCCAGGTGTCTTTTATACAGGCAACAAGCTGAGATTAGGAGTACTCTCTTACCTGTATAAAAGACACCTGTCCACAGAAGCAATCAATCAGATTCCAAACTCTCCACCATGGCCAAGACCAAAGAGCTGTCCAAGGATGTCAAGGACAAGATTGTAGACCTACACAAGGCTGAAATTGGCTACAAGATCATCGCCAAGCAGCTTGGTGAAAAGGTGACAACAGTTGGTGCGATCACTCGCAAATGGAAGAAACACAAAATAACTGTCAATCTCCCTCAGTCTGGGGCTCCATGCAAGATCTCACCTCATGGAGTTTCAATGTTCATGAGAACGGTGAAGAATCAGCCCAGAACTACACAGAAAATCTTGTCAACGATCTCAAGGCAGCTGGGACCATAGTCACCAAGAAAATAATTGGTAACACACTACGCCGTGAAGGACTGAAATCCTGCAGCGCCCGCAAGGTCCCCCTGCTCAAGAAGGCACATGTAAAGGCCTGTCTGAACTTTGCCAAGGAACATCTGAATGATTTAGAGGAGAACTGGGTGAAATTTTTGTGGTCATATGAGGCCAAAATCGAGCTATTTTGCATCAACTCAACTCGCCGTGTTTGGAGGAGGAGGAATGCTGCCCCCACGAACACCATCCCCACCATCAAACATGGAGGTGAAAATATTATGCTTTGGGGGGTGTTTTTCTGCTAAGGGGGCAAAACAACTTCACTGAATCAAAGGGATGATGGGGCCATGTACCATCAAATATTGGAGAACCTCCTTCCCTCAGCCAGGGTCGTGGATGGGTATTCCAGCATGACAATAACCCAAAACACACGGCCAAGGCAACAAAGGAGTGGCTCAAGAGGAAGCACATTAAGGTCCTGGAGTGGCCTAGCCAGTCTTCAGACCTTAATCCCATAGAAAATCTGTGGAGGGAGCTGAAGGTTACAACTACAAGAAACATCTGACCTCTGTGATTGCTAACAAGTATTGTGCCACCAAGTACCAAGTCATGTTTTGCAAAGGGGTCAAATACTTATTTCACTGAGTAAAATGCAAATCAATGTATAACTTATTTGAAATGTGTTATTCTGTTTTTCGTTGTTGTTATTCTGTCTCTCACTGTTCAAATAAACCTACCATTAAAATTATAGACTGATCATGTCTTTGTCAGTGGGCAAACATACAAAATCAGCAGGGGATCAAATAATTTTTCCTTCACTGTATTGTTAAAATAAAGCTATTTAATGAACCAAATCTGCTAGCCCAAGCAAACGCAAAGGAACTGTTTAATTATGTTTTAACAGAAATACAAGTGGAACTAACCTGGATATAACATATAAGCAATATTATAAAAGAGAGACAAAAGAAAGATAGGCAGACATACCTGATGCAGCTCAAATGTTTATTTATCGCTGAAAGAGTAAATGAGCCATGGCATGAAAAAAATATATCTCATAATAGTGTGTTGAAATGAACAGTGCCTCAAGGACCATTGCCTGCAACAATTATATCCCCCTCTGCAGTGTATGCTCTATTCTATATGATGAGTAACATTCATGGTGAAGGCTTATTTTACAAGCTCCAACTGTTTCTGTTAATAACTCCACACTTTGCCACTTGGAACTCTGAAAATGTTTTATTGTGATTCATCTTAAGCCTTTAAATTCCTCATATCTGTATGATATTTATCTTTATGATCTACAGTAGTAACCCCACCTGTTACATGCTACATTTTATGTTAAAGTATATTAATGTAACATAATCATCCAATCTTATAGTGTAGTTATAATCATAACTCAACATAATACACTCATGTTATTTCTCCGTGCTGTTATCGCACTCTTCATGCTGCTAACCCCTTTAATTCTTGGTCCGGTATAGAAATGTCACTCCAGACACAGATTTCAGTTTGAGAGAAATAGCTCGATTTCCTATTCTATAGTGAGTATGATTGTTAAATTCTCTCTGAAAGTAGCACATAATCTGAGTGGAACAGCATAGTAATTGGAGAGGATTTTCTTATCTACTGAAAACTGGACACCTATTGACACCTCGCTATGGCCTCCACTCTAGTGCCAGAGGAATGAGACAGATGATGCAGGTGTGCTAGGGAGGAGAGGAGTCATAGAAGGGATAAGCTGCCTGTCATCAGCCAGGAAGGGGTTAATTGCTGCAGGCTTCTACTAAGGGAAAATTTATAGAGAGATGATCTGCAAGCCAGTGAGTCATGAGCCGGAGATCACTGGAAGGGTTTTTTGGTTAAGGTAGAGCCTACTAATATCAGAAAACTGAGAAATAATCCACAGGCCACTGATAGCACATGGTTAATGAGAAAATAAACCACAACATTTTAGAATGTAACAGAAAATGGAGAGGTAAGCTTTGGAACGCTGGCAGAGAATGTATTAACAATGAGTTTATATACATATATAATATACATAACTAAAGTTTTGCTAATCCAGCTATAATTACTCAGATAGAAAAAAGTGAACAATTCCTCAAAACACAATAATTACCATTAACATTACCTGCAAATACAAGCTTCCTCAAACTCTCTCAAACTCTCCCATGGTTTTACTTCAAAAATATGCTTGTCCTGATACCGCTTTAAGGCACCTCGGGATGGTGTGACCATACTTCTCATCATACAAGGAAACTGTATCCAGGACAATTTTGAAATCAGTGCTGTCCTGCATGTCTACTTGGATATGTGTTCCCCATTACAGAGGACATCGGCTCCCCCTACCTCGATAGTTTCTATTATAGAAACTGAATTCCTCCTTCCTAAACATCAGACAGGTCCTCAAAGCTAAGCAGAGTCATGCTGTTGGCCTGTACATGTAGAAAGGACTTACTGTGTTTTGCGAATATTACAGCAGAGCATAATCACGTACTCACAGAGAAAATGTTAACCCTTTAATGAGCTGCACATGTGCCTGGGTTTAAAAGATGCATACCTGCTTACAATCAGTGTGAAATAACTAAATATTGAATCTGATGAACTCAGATAAAGCACCGATGTCCTGCAGAACATAATAGTGCTGTGTGCCATTGGCTTTGTGTGAAGGTTTAAATATAACATTCTTTGCCAGGCTGAAGCAAGAAAGCATGCAGTGAGATGTGTCTAGTAAGAATGGTGGATGTGGTTTTATGCTTTTCAGGTCTGTAGTCAGGTCTTGCATTTTAAAGCAAGATGTTACCTGTAATGCTCTGTAGTGAGGGAGTGAGTAAAGGAGATAAAAATGAGTAAAAATGAAAGATGCTGTGCTATCAGTATCAAGGGTTGGGATTGATGTGAGATGGTCTGCATTTTATTGGAAAGATAAAGTAATGCAAGGTGCTCTACAGCATGTAGGGGATTGTGGTTTTAACAGCATTAGTGTGTTGATAGGAAAGTAGCTAATCTACAATATTCTGCAGCAGGAAGGGGTTAAGGTGTAATATCCATACCACTTAAATAATATTATTCCTACAAAAGGCTTTATGGGTAGAGAGTCTGAGGTCAGGGTTCATGCAGGCTCACTGCCCCTGTGTCCTGGCTGAGTGATGATGATGCTGGGATTTGTCTATATACCCCTGGAACCCCTCTACATATCTACAACTCCCGGTCACTCCAGATAAATATCCTCTGTGGGGCAACTGAACTCCACATGTTCCTGATAGAATTCTTGGAATGCCCTCCTAGAACAAAAGGAATTAACATAGTCATGACACTGTGTTGAGACAAAAGGTCATACTGACTCAACAGTAAGTATGCAATGACATAATGCCCCATTGTATCATACTGTCCTGAGGTCCAGAATATATTACTTATACCACTTGACATTCAGCAACTGACAACTTATTTGTATCAAACAATTGGTGCTACATTGGTGATATGTGCATGCCAATGCTCACTACAGTTGTTAATTGTAAATCCTATGCTCGACAATCTCTTTTAAACCAGTGTTATGTATTTGGAGTTCATTTTTGGTAGGTTTTACCAAAACAATTAGGTTATATACAAAAAAAGTGATTCTGTGCACTGTGCTCTTATGATGTACCTAGTCGGACCATTCCACTGTATGATAAGGAGTTTGTAAAAGAATAACCCTTTTTTTTGCACGACCACCAATGATCCATTTTATACTCACCCGATACATTCTGCCACACGTCGCATGGAGTCCTGTGAAACAAAGACGTGGCAGGCGAAGCGACTCAGAACAGGATGTTTTGTGATGAAGCCAAAATAACTAAATCAAAATGCAACACAAGAATAGTTAGGTGGAGCATAGAGGCATGCATTTACTCAAAATAACCCCACTGATCCATGCAAAAAACCCACATTACCGCAGCAGTTAAAGCATTTACAAGACCAAAAAGCCTGTATAATCCTCTAGAACCACAGGAATGGATGGACCCCAAACTAAACCTGGAATCCATACATCACATACCCACATCTGCCTACTATGGAATTGTCCCATTAAAACACCATGTTTGGTTTTTCCAGTAGCTGGAACTGCTAATGCCCATGATCTCACCAGCTGTTGCGTGGATGGCATCCACAGAAGGAAATATTCTTCATTTGGAAAAAATGACTGCAGCGTTCATCCTGCAAGAATTAAAATGACAGAACATAATAATATTATACAATAATATAACCTGTGCATAATAACTGGGATGGGAAAAGCAAATGCACAGAGGGGAGTAACATAGAAAGGCATTCCTGTCCGTGGCTCCCTCTCCAGCCCCACTACTCCCATCACTCCTCCCAACAAAGGTGCCTTAGTGCCTTTACCTCTGGTCGGTCATTGCCTCTCAGGATGAGTTTGACACCTCGCAGTGAGATCTCCAGCTCGCAGCTGGCAGGCGGTCGCAGATGTACAGTTAACTTCCTTGCAGTTGCAATCTAAAATTCATATACAGACTTCTTGTTATCAGGATACATAGTACTTAGTTTTCATACACAGTATGGGTGACACACAATGTAATATGTGTTTATGTATATTGTGTATTTGTGTTATTCTCTGCACAGTTAATTGTATGGCTTTGAACATTTATGCTTGGTTAACTATAGGTCCAACATTGCCACTACTGTTGGTGAAGACTCGGTAGTGGCCCCCAATTTTTATTGCATGCATAAAATGTGAGATTTTACTTTGACTGGGGATAATTTAGTTATTTCTTCAGTGTGTAGCTGTTTTACCTTTTGCATAGCTGCACACAAGATGCCATTGCCTTGATGATGCGGAACTTCCACTGATCCCAGAAACTGGACATCAAATACCTGGACCCAAGGGGAGTTACCCCTGATAACTGTATAGGAAGAAAATGTGTCTAGCAAGCATCTTTATCATACATGAAAATATATTCAGCATAATCATCACAACCATATGAGGGAATAAATCAGCAATGGTTTGGTACAGATCTTTTTCAGGGAGAGATGCAGCATTGTAACAACCACTTCATTGTTGGTTATTAATTAATTTGGTATTTGTGAAAAAGTGAAGGTAATCATCTATTCAAGTGTTCCATGGGTTCCAAAGCATCCCTGTAGATCCAACTAATTTCAAAACCTTGAATTTAAAGGGCTTTTCCCAACATGCCATATGCAGGGACGTAACTAGAAGCCTCAGGGCCCCGGTGAGAGAATTTGTTAAGGGCCGCCCCCACCCCAATCCAATCTACCCCCCTTCTCACACTATCTTCTCCCTCCCTTCTCACACTATCTACCCTCTCCCTACCCCCCCATTCTCACACTATCTACCCTCTCCTTACCCCCCATTCTCACACTATCTACCCTCTCCCTACCCCCTCATTCTCACACTATTTACCCTCTCCCTACCCCCCCATTCTCACACTATCTACCCTCTCCCTACCCCCCCATTCTCACACTATCTACCCTCTCCCTACCCCCTCTCACACTATCTACCCCTCTCCCTCCCTTCTCACTATCTACATCTATGTTGAAAACGACCGCTCGGCACCCCTTGGGCCCCCCTGACTGCCAGAACTCCAGGGCCCGGTCGCAGTCGTGACCCCTGCAACCCCGGTAGTTCCGCCACTGGCCATATGTTACATAAGATGGTTTAAAAGAGGACCACACAACTGCTTTATTATCTTTCTACTCTCCTTCATTGTACATTTTGTACTCAAGTGTTATCTCTAGCCATATCCAGACCAGACCACTGCTGCAAAGGGAACCTACCAACATTCTCTTTCACAGGACAGACAACCTCATGTGCATAGAAAGAAGGGAAGATTCCTCTCTCTCCAGTCCTCATATTATATCCTCTGCACCACGAACCATCTTCACACTCCACCAGCAGGGGATCATCAACATCTAGCTCCAGTTCATCTTCATGACGAGGGATAAACCTACCAAAGACACGTAAAGCAATAAAAAGGTGAACATGTAGGGAATAGTCAAACAAAACACAAAATCACAATTATGGTCTCACATTACAAAAAAGAGGCAGAAACAAACACAGAAATGTGGTCTAGATTGTGATTTCTTTAGCAAAAGGTAAGTTGCTTGACAAAGCTGTAACAAGAGCTACACATGTATTTGGTCCTTATGAGCAATACAACTTACCTGAACACAGCTCTGTGTGTCTGCTCTCGCTCTTCCCCATTAAGTACACAGGAAAAGAGCCCAAAAGACTCAGTACCTGTGGAGGTAAAAACCAAACATTTTAGTCATTCGTAACAGTCACACACAAAATAATTCACTAAGCACACCTAAGATTACAATTTACAATGGGAAATACTGCAATTTAAAAGTATAAGCACAAGCTGTGGTTATGTAATATCAGTAGCAAATATAAGGAATGGTTGTAATTACTGCATCACCAGCAAGACCACAAAGGGGTTTATTCACCAAAGGGGGAGTTTGCAGGACAGTTGTAACCTTAACTTACTCACTTCACTATGCACTATGAAGGTCCAACACTGTTTCTCCAACAAGAAGGACCAGGTTGGCCCTGTATAATGCAGAATTTGGTGGGTTAACCTTTGAGAAATCTCAATGATTTAACTCTACATTATATAGGGCCAGTCAAGCTCATCCTACAGAAGACACTGGTTTGGGTTTGTTCTTCATAATATAAAGTGGCTGAAACTACATCACTCTTGCAAACCCTCCTGACAATTCTTCTTCATCAGGCTAAGGTTAGGGTCCAAGCAATTGTACTAAAGTAAAGCACTGGTAGTCAGACCAAACTGATGAATCAGACAGAAGTTAATTTACTGAAGAGGAGTTTGCTAGTGATTTGGGGTTAGGTTACACATTTCAACTTCCTGGTTCCATATACAGTAAGAAATGCAACCTCGGTGAGCTTCTCCTGTAAGAAGGGATGAGTTTGCCCTTCATAACACAACTAAATCTGTTTGGGTAAGCCATCTCACTAGCCTGCCCAGCAATTCTGGAAAATCATACATGGTTAGCCATTCATAACAAATGAATTGAGGTGTTTAATAAACTATTTAGCATCATGCTTTTAGCGATTACATAGACACACTATGATTTCTGCCCTTCAATTGTAATACTCACTTGAAGATCTTGATGTGCTGTTCACAAAAACATTGAGAAATTTCTTGGAGAAAGGCATGTTAGGTTCTGGGGTGGAGTCCCCTGATGAGGACTCCTGCTCCTGAGCTTCAATTTCATCCCCAAATTCATCCTCTTCTAAGTCACCAGTTTCTCCGGCCCTCAACAGGTCACTGCCATCACTCAAAATGGATGTGCATCTCTGTAGACTAACTAGCTCTAATTGAGTGTGCTCATCTACTACCAGTGTGTACTTCATTGAATCATAAGCCAGAGAATCATCTAGATGTCGAGCCTCATTGGTTGGTGGGCCCATGAATGTTTCATCATCATGACAGCCTTGATATGGGGAGCTTTTTAAGCTTCTGTAGTAAGTGATATCCTCATCTTCCTCACAAGAATAGTCTAAGTTAAAACCATGGTTGGTTTTGGCTGTGGATATGTCAAGTGTTGCTTTGGTTTGATCAGTTTCCTGGCAGATATCATCACAAAGGTCATTATCCTCCAGGATGCCAGAGTCCAGATCACGGTCAATATCCCAGCCCTCCACTAGATCATGCTGCAGTTCCTCTGTTCTAGGCCATTGTTTCTGTTCTACTCTCTTTCTTGGAGACTGAGGGTGACATTTAGTTGTGTGCGATAATCCTTCTAAGTGAAGAGGAAGTCCTTCAAAGATTGGAGTGACAGTGTCACGTGAATCATGCACAAGATACAAACCTGGGCCAGCTTCTTTGTCTGTGTGGCCCATAGAACTCTGCAAAGTTTCCATATCTACCAGTTCAATGCTTTGCTGTATTGGGCTCAATTCTTCCGAATGATCTTTGGGACTGGCTAATTCAGCCTCCAGTTCTGGCTCAATGTTCTCAGGATCCAACTCAGATGCAGGAGAAAGTGTGTCACAAGATGGGCTTGTTTGCCTCTGGAAACACTCATCTGGACAGGTAATTGGATATGAGCCTTCAGATATCATTTTGTTTACGAGGTTGCTGAGTAGCCAAGGAGAGTCAGAATCCTCACTCAAGTCAGCCTCTGACTCAGAATCAGAGTCATACTCACTGTTTGTTTCTGTTTCAGGCATTAACTTGGGGCCAACTGGCAAATAAAATGATCGGCGGATGCTTTCAAGACTCCGCTCTTTATTGACATCTGGTTCTTCTTGGAGTGGTGCTTCATCTACATTCCAGGGACTGTATTCTTTCTCTGACTCCACCACAACTGGATCATTCTCTTCCTCTTTATCCAAGAGAATAGAGTCCTTGATGCCTTGTCGTCCACCATCCCCCTCACACACATGGTCTTGCTCAGGGTCAGACGTGGGAGAGCTCGCCTCTTCGATAGAGTTGGTGAGGTGAGAAGATCTGCCACTGCTTGAATCACTACTGAGATCCAATTCTGTCTCTGAAATAGAAGAGATCATGTTTCCCACCAGCCTTCCTCCGTCACAGGCAAAAGCTGCTTCAATCTCCCCTTCTACATCTGAGTCAGAACCTGGAGAGCTCAGGTCCTGGCTGCAGTGTCCAGTTGACATAAAGCGACCATGACTGGTTAAATCAGCCTCAATTCCAGGATCTGAAGATGGAGATGTTGTTTCATTGGAGGAATTAGAAAGATGTGCACGTGTGCCTGCTCTCCTGTCTGGGCTTACATCAGCATGGTGCTCTTGGGGTGGTGTAGTAACCCTAGATACTTCTTCTTGCCACTGACCCACATGAACAGATTGATGGAAACCAGCAGGCTGAATCTGGGGAACATCACTTCCCTCTGGCTTGCCCATCTCTGTCCCAGTGATGTCGCTTTCTGAGCCTTTGTGCTTGTCTAGCTCTGACTGGGAAACTTGGGGATGAGATACCAACCCTGCAGAATTGAAACATAGTATTAGCAATGCCTGAAGTAATTAAAAAACAAACATCTACTAACAGGATAAATGCATCCAAAGTAAAATAGATGCTTACAGAGGTGTTACAAAGACATTAATCCAGTTATTAAGACATAATCCAGTTATTAAGACACATAATATGAATATACCTGAAAATGAAAACACAAACCCAGCCTAAAGTAGATAATTATAGGGAATACAAACACTAATTTGAAACAAATTCTATTTTAGTAACATATTTTAAAAGGACACTACAGCCACTATATGTGCTTTAATGCATTTGATATAGGAGAGTCCTCTTTAACATTTTCTCCCCTTTATAAATGCAATTAAGGATTCCGCAGAATTCCTCTGTATGCATTTCTCTCGAACCCCACCTCCAGCTCCTTGGATTTTTAGTAGACGTGTTCAGCCAAACACAGCTCCTGCTTGGCACTGCACACAGCCGGTATACTCACTACCAGCCAGCTCGTCTGAGGATTCAAGGGGGTGTAATGAGACAGAAAGCAATTAATTGATAGGACTGCTTTCCTCCCACCGATTGGTTGCATCAAGCAGCCAAACATGGTGTGATAATTAGACAACTCAAAGGTAAGTATGCATATGCATTCTTTATTGGTGGGTCTGCATGATACAATAAACTATAAAAAAAAACACTTATTGCCATGTTCCGACATAATCTAAGTCTCTCACCTGTTTCATTCCTCTCGGGATCTTCCCAGCTGTCTCTCTGAGAAATGAACCCACTGTTGTTATTAAGTGTATCCTGAGATTGAGAGAATAGATAAATGTACACTGTATACCACAGTAAACAATCAATAATAACAATCAATAAAACACATTAACATTTCTGCTTTGTTTGTCTTTTAAAAATATATTTGTGTGCATTTTTCTAAAAGACGCATTGTGCATGCATGCAGGCTTCTGCAGGAGCATTTGCAATAAACAACTACACATGCGTTATTAACAGGTAAGTGATGAACGAGCATTCAAGCCACCCAATTATATGGCAGTCATATGGCTCCCCCATACTCTAATGCTGTGAAATATTCAGAAGTGTTTGTATACCACAAACACAAATGAATATATTAAAATACTTTTCTTTCCTAAATGGTTATGGAGAGATATGGAGAGAATATATACATAATAGCTTTGTCACTGTGGGAATTGTTGGTCATGCTAGGCAAGGCTCAATATAAGGTCCGATCAGGGTGCACATGCTGCGCTCTGATTGGTCCCTGTCCCACCCTGCAGTGCAATTCCTATGAAGCCAAGTGTCATCTGTTGCTCTCCCTGCCCCTCTGCACCCCACAGCCTCTCCCCGGACCGTCCAGCTTCACTATTATCCTCCCATCCCCCTATGTGTTTTGTGGTATTGAGCGTTGAGCCATTAGATTAAGTGTAAAAATGTAGTAAGTGAGCACCCTTACATTAAAAAGGGGGATTTAATTGCCCAAAAGGACGCTTGATTATTTCTCACCATGTACTGAACCCCAAGATTTTTGATGGTGGCCATGCCCACCTTTAAAGCTTCTAAGGCCACTCTGGCATAACGTGTGAGGTCCTGGCATGATAAGTCTATAATTTTATAGGTTTATTTGAACAAAAAATCCAGAATAACACATTTCAAATAAGTTATAAATTGATTTGCATTTTACTCAGTGAAATAAGTAGTTGACCCCTTTGCAAAACATGACTTAGTACTTGGTGGCAAAAGCCTTGTTGGCAATCACAGAGGTCAGGCGTTTCTTGTAGTTGGCCACCAGGTTTGCACACATTTCAGGAAGGATTTTGTCCCACTCCTCTATGCAGATTCATTAAGGTTTCGAGGCTGATGTTTGGCAACTCCAACCTTCAGGTCCCTCCACAGATTTTCTATGGGATTATGGTCTGGAGACTGGCTAAGCAACTCCAGGACCTTAATGTGCTTCTTCTTGAGCCACTCCTTTGTTGCCTTGGCCATGTCCGATCTACGACCCATTTTCAATGCCCTGGCTGAGGGAAGGAGGTTCTTACCCAAGATTTGAGGGTACATAGCTCCATCCATCGTCCCTTTGATGCGGTGAAGCTGTCCTGTCCCCTTAGCAGAAAAACACCCCCAAAGCATAATGTTTCCACCTCCATGTTTGACAGTGGGGATGGTGTACTTGGGGTCATAGGCAGCATTCCTCCTCCTCTAAACACGACGAGTTGAGTTGATGCCAAATAGCTAAATTTTGGTCTCATCTGACCACAACACTTTCACCCAGTTCTCCTCTGAATCATTCAGATGTTCACTGGAAAACTTCAGACGGGCCTGTACATGTGCTTTCTTGAGCAGAGGGACCATGCGGGTGCTGCAGGCGTAGTGTGTTACCAATTGTTTTCTTGGTGACTATGGTCCCAGCTGCCTTGAAATCATTGACAAGACCCTCCCGTGTAGTTCTGGGCTGATTCCTCACCATTCTCATAATCATTCAAACTCCAGGAGGCTATATCTTGCATGGATCGCCAAACCGATGGAGATTGACAGTTATTTTGTGTTTCTTCTTGGCGATGGTCTTGTAGCCCATTCCCGCCTTGTGTAGGTCTACAATCTTGTCTCTGACATCCTTGGAGAGATCTTTGGTCTTGGCCATGGTGGAGAGTTTGGAATCTGATTCATTGCTTCTGTGGGCAGGTGTCTTTTTTACAGGTAACAAGCTGAGATTAGGAGCATTCCCTTTCAGAGAGTGCTCCTAATCTCAGTTTGTTACCTGTATAAAAGACACCTGGGAGCCAGACATCTTGCTGATTGATAGGGGATCAAATACTTAGTTCACTTAGTAAAATGCATATCAATTTATAACTTATTTAAAATGTGTTATTTTTTGTTGTTATTCTGTCTCTCACTAAACAAATAAATTATAGACTGATCATGTCTTTGTCAGTGGGCAAACATACAAAATCAGCAGGGGATCAAATATTTTTTTCCTTCATTGTACACACGAACATATTGGCTCTTACAGCACACCTTTCTCCCCATTATCTACCACCATTTTCTTCCAATCATCTACCCACCTTTTTCTCCCCATCATCTACCCCCTTTTTCCCCATCTCTTACTTTTCTCCTTTCTCCTCTTCCTCTCTCTTTCTTCCACACTGTAATGGGAGTGCGAGGTCACTTCAGACCTCTGCTTTGGCACTCCTTGGAAATGCGCACAGTGATTAATGCTGAGTGCCAGGATATGAATCACCCGGCATCAATTGGGTGGCGAAAATGCTAGACGAAGTGACAGACCACGCAACTATGATCTCCCCAACCAGTCCTGCTCATTGGGCTGTGGGCGCCGCCTTGACACCTGTTACCCAGACCAGCCCTTGTGGTGCCTGGGTGCAGTGCACCCGACGCACTCACCGTGGCACGGCCTCGTTTCCCAGTAGGCCAGTCCAGCCATGTAACCTGTGGTCTCACCTGAAGGCTATCTGGCAATTGTTATTCAAACCTTCCTCTACATTCAGTTCTGACCATTTTAAGGAGTTGGTTTATCCCCTCTGACTGTGTCACTGTGATTCTACTGTACAATTCTTATAGACCTGCCTATTCCCCACAATAAATTGATGTATTATTCCTACACACAAATGCTAACAGAACACCCTCACACATGCCAACAATATATGTTGACCTAAACACTAAAACCATACATGAACATATGCACACTCTAATGCCATACTGCAACACACAAACCTGCTAACACGCACAATCATTCTGACTCAAAACACTTACAAGTATATACACACTCTCTCCCTCTCCCATCATCCATGCAGATCCATGCACCCTATACTAACGCACACACACACACATCCTGACACAGTACAATAACACTCACACTCTAACATCATACAGTAACACAAACAAATGGTAACAGAATACAATCACACATGCTAACACCCTATGCTCACATACACATTAAGACCATAACTAGCATATGTGTCGTTTACACTCACCTTAGCGAACCCCTGGGTATGACCAGTACTTTTTTGAAGATTGTTTTTATGTTACAAACACCAAAGTCTATTGTTAGCATGTCTCATGTTTATGTCCTATAATCTTTTTTACCTGTGTTCGAGGAGCAGACAGTCTGAGGGTGCTAGGTCTATTTTTAAGGGTATCCTCATGTGAGTGAGGTGAGGGACTTGGGGCAGGTGGTGCCTCCAGTTGCTTCCTGTTTTCTTGGACTGCAATTTCCTCCTCCTCCTCTTCTTCCTCTTCTTCATCATCCTCATCCTCATCAATCATCTCAAATTCCTGAAAATCCTCCTGGAAACTACACAAAACGTGGGATGGATCACACCGTTCAAACCCAAGACCCTCCTGAGTGAGAGAGAGTGGAAAACAGCCTGTCAAATATGCGGAGGTAGATATAAATACTAAAGATTAATGATATACTCCTATTTTACTGCACCCAGAAAAAAATGAAGCCGCTTGATGTGATAGAATTCCTAGAAACATAGTCAACAATATTACCCTCTTCTGCTTCTACAACAAGGCTATTCAACTTACTCACCACCATCCCCACGATGAAATACTTTGCTACATTAAATCTAATCATCTTATTCTTTTTAATATACTTCACATTCTGTGCTTCCTTTAACCAGTTACATACAAGTATTACTATTTTTTACATCTTAATTAATTTTACTACATTAAATCGCCACTGCATACTCTTTCCAATCCCCTAATTCACTAAAGCTTTTGCCATTTCACCTATGCCCCTGAAACTGTCCGTCCTGTTGTGTTTGTGTCATTTACAAACAGATATACTTACCTTTAAATAATGTTAATACAGTGAAGGTGTTTAAGAAAGAATGGGATAGGCACAAGGCTAAGATAGATGTAAGATAAGGCCTGGGACTAAGAAAACGTATTCAGAGGTTGGGCAGACTGGATGCACTGAATGGTTCTTATCTGCCATCACTTTCTATGTTTCTATTTTGCAATATTACAAAATATTGAAAATAATGGGTCCCAACACAGTAAGCCAATATCTTATCCACACTACTGTTTTAATGTAAAAAAGGCAGAAAAACAAGAAGAAGCAAAGAAGAAGCACAACTCTGAAGAAGTAGACCGGGCATATAGAAGAAGTGGGCAGAGAAGGTATGGAGACTTTGAGAGTCTGAGTCAGTAAGTAAGAGCGTGAGAGAGTGTCAGAGAGAATGAGTGTGTGAGATAGTGTGAGCGAAAAAGCAACTAAATGAAAATACGGAGCTCACTGCTTCTTTCCGTTTAGTTGGAGGTCCCTCCTCATTTTCTGACATTCATACTAATTAATCTGCTAAATTTGAAATAATTATGCGTCACTTTACTATACAATAAGGATTGTCAGAGTTACCTTATCACAATGGTCTGAGTCATAGTTCAGCCCGATTCCACAGTCATCTGTGATTTCTGATAAATCTTCATCATCAAATTCCTCCAAACTGATGTCTTGTGATGGCCTAAGAAGCAATAGGGCAATTTAAGCATGACATACTGTACATTGGAAGGAAGGGAAATGAAGGTGAGTGATAGGAATAGTGAAGGTTGAGTAGGAAGAATTGGAAATAGCCTAGAATACCACAGTGAGAGAAGAGGAGAATGAGAAGATGATCTTCAAAGAAAAAACAGAATAGGACAGAATTCCTTACAGATTGGCTATAAGGCAGAGGAAAGACTTAAACATTATTTTTTCTCCTAGAAAACCAACTGCACACTATCTTTTTTGCATTAATATAAATTTGATACAAAATAAAGGCAGCATTTTATGAAGTACATAGGAGCTGAGTTTCCTACTGGCTGTTAGATTTTACATATCTCCATATCACTTAAAGCCAACCAATTCTGTAGTGACAAGGGTGAAGGCTGTGCTAAGGGAAGCCTATATTATTACATTCTTAACATCAAAATGACTCCAAGCTTAAACACATCACACACCAAAGTATTGTTTTAATCTATACACGCAGAAACAAGGTGAAGCCACCCTTTTGCTTAAAGGTCTAGGTAGCAATGGATAAGTGCCTGTTCCACCTAAAACACTTTCTTATTGTTAATGAAATAGGTCTCTATCTGAGGTGGCCCACCTATACTTGTTTATACATTTTGTTAATATTGTAAATACTTTGTCTTCTGATACATTGTTTTATTAGACAGATTCTGTCTTTTCTACCAACTGCATTTGGTTAGATGCAATATTAAGAAGGCAATGTATAGAAGGTCATAATAACTGATGATAACTTTGAGAAGGTCATATCTATTACATCTTAGTATTTTGTAGTGGCGTTATAGTACTTATATTTGGTCATAATTATTGTGATGGAGCAGTTCAAGCAGTTATCAAACATATTAGTATGGTAATTAACTGTCAAAAATACCTGGGGTAATCCAATCATGTGAAAAGAAAGATAAACATGACTCACTGCATTACTGGATGTGACCTTTATAACTCACCTCAAACCGGTGATTGAGGTAATTGTGTTCCAGCAAGGATCTCAAGATCCACGTGG
This sequence comes from Spea bombifrons, assembly GCF_027358695.1. Lineage (NCBI taxonomy): Eukaryota > Metazoa > Chordata > Amphibia > Anura > Pelobatidae > Spea > Spea bombifrons. The sequence goes on from NC_071090.1 coordinate 71,978,213, forward strand.
TAGGACTGAGAGCCAGCTCCTGCTGAACTCAGTAATACACAGCAATGTCTCTTTTAGTTCAAAGCTGAACTTGACACAGTATCAGTTTTCTGCTAACTGCAGGCAGGACTTCTCATTACTGCCCTTTGTAGCCTGTTCCGGTAGTAGCTTTGAAGAGCAAATAAGCTCTTAATCATGTATGTATTTTTTTTTTTGTACAAATGAATTTTTCTCACCAGCTGCTGAACAGCACCCATCAGCAGGTGGCCCGCAGACTGCAGATGAAACATTTGTGCCCCTGGCTGCACAGACTTCAACTTCAACTCAGGTACAACTGGGTTTGGAGGCCCACGGGGGAAGTTCTCGCCATGATATTTATACATTATTTGTTAATAGTACAGTGATCTCCCTGCTCCCTCATACTCGCTGCCTTGGCGTCACCCTTGACTCTGACCTGTCATCCACCCCAATCTGTCTTAAATATCTGCAGTCTCCATATTAAAAACATTGCCCACATTCATCATTTCCTAACAAAAGATGCCATGATTATCTCCCACCTTGACTATATTAACCCTGTCCTAGCTGATCCCTATAATCCACTATGAACACGGCTACCAGCTCTCTCTAGGGCTGCCCCTATCCTCTGGAATGCCCTCCCCTAGACTATCTGTCTTTCCCTATCCCTTCAATCCTTCAAAAAATCCCTCAATACCCACTCATATTCCTTAGCTCACTTTTCCTAGTCCCTCTCCTACAATACTTATGCTACTGTGGCTGGTCTTTCCCTAAAAGTGGCACTTTTACCTCTTGTATAATGCACCCTAACTCTAGTTTGTATGCTTGTTTAAACAGGGCCCTCCTCAACTGTTGTTTCTATAAGTCTAATTGTTATGTTATCTTCTACTTGTCATGTACTGTTTGCCCATTGCACAGCACTGCGGAATATGATGGTGCTATATTAAACAATAAATAATAATAATAATGAACTCAATTTGGCATTGAAATGATATTGTCTAAGTTATACTCCCCGTACATATGCTGCATAAGTGTTCCAACTTTCTACTGTCTATAGAATTTATTTTGATGGACTTTTTATTGCTTTTAATGTAATATGTTTTATGCAGTCATACTGTAGACTAGAATCTACAGCTATATATTTGATATTAGTCAGGAAGCTGAATCACAAACCATGCATTTTCCATCCCCACTGTTAGCACCAATTAAGGTTTCGATGGGTCACTGAACTGAATTGAGAAAAAAAGCAAAATCCTTCTGTAGATTCTAGCACTGCCTACCAGAGACTGCTAAAAAAGCACCTGCTGCGTAATCATAAACCTTGCACATGGTTCCAGCCCACACAGGATACCTGCTGCATAAACTGTACCACTTGTATTTTCTATGCATGCTCTGGACAGCGGGAATGTACTTTATTTTTAATACACCTATTTCAGTGTTAACTAGAAGAAAATAAGAAAAAAAAATGGTAACCATTAAATGCGTGTTTTTCCATGAGCCACAGGGTTGATAAGCATTGCTAAACTGCATATTCATTTGTACTGGCATTTAATGGGGCATATTAACCAAAGTGGACATAATATATCTATGAGAAGAGGTATTTTGATGAGTTACATCAGTTGAAAACATAGATCAGTTTTGATAGGAATCGCTGCAGTATTTGCCAGAACCAAAAGAGTCCACAGCAGACAGCACCAAAAGTAAAGATGAGGTATGTGGCAAAATATGGCAATACTAGCCTAACAATTCTTATAACTTCAATCTTACAGTAATTTAACTCATATAGAGCCAAACACACAAATATACCAATAAACTGACTCACTCTGACAACATGCACACACACTCTCTATTTTTCTCTCCCAGGCGAATTAACCCTAGGGTTATCCAAATCTCTAACACTATGCATCGACACACACATTCGTGCTAACACCACACACTAACACCCACTCCTCCACAAACACACACGCTAACACAAAATCATAACATGCACACACTCTAACAACCAACAGAATATTACTGTGACAACCCTACTTCCATCACTTGTACTCAGGAAGAATGGTGCTGTGTTAGCCAGTAGAATAGACAATGTTGAAGATTATTTTGTGATAAAGAAATCATAAAAGAGGAGATGGCATGCTATCTTTAATGCTTCTTTCTTTAATACTATACTTTAGTTTCCCTGCATTGTTAGAAAGAAAGAAAGAAAGAAATGACATATTGTCTGTCCCTGTGAATAGCCCTTTTCAGGCATTGATTGGTTCTCAAGATGAAAATAAGCGCTAGATCTTACTACACAAAGAGTTACACACACTCTTACATGTGGAAACACTACAAGAATGTTGGCCTCCAATTTCTTCCAAGATGAAGTGGCACACACATGTTGCTTACCAAGTAAACCTGCTCATTGTAACAAGGCCTAAAAATATGTTGAAAATATATGTACTTTAGTACAGGCCTCTGACCATTGCCTCTGGCCTCCAATGTTACTCTTAACGGTTGAAAAGCCACTGTACATTTCCTGCCATTAAGGAGACCATTGTATATCCCAAAGAGAATCTAAATACCTCTTTCCTTTCCTGTTGCCCTTTTGGGTGGGTATTATTATATCACAATGCTCTACAGCCCATAAAAGGTAAATGGTGTAAATAGCCGTGCCCCTAATCACACTCCATCCTCCAAAACAGTGCCCCTCTTTAGCCAACCGAAATGCAGAGAGGCATAGCGTGGCTTTGGAACTATTTCATCATAATTATTATTTCAGCTTACTTTTTTATTTCCAGAGAGCCCCACAGTTCCTGTTTTCATATGGGAGTTATACTGCTAAGCAAAAACATCTATTTCATACAGCAAAGAAGGCCGTTTTGGATACTTCTGCCCTGAGCCATTTGACAAAATATAGTTTCCCCCTCCTCTGTGTTCACAAGTATACTGAAATATTACCCATGTCTCATTGTACTAATTTAGTGTAAGTGTTCTGTTGCAGAACTACACTTCAGAACATCATGGGCATCTAGTGGGTAAACCAAGTGGGCCAAGGTCTGGAACAATTCATACCCCATCATGGCTGGCTTGCCCGTCTCCATTAGGGGAGAATGCAATTATTCTCAAGTTGTATTTTGAATATCATTTTCATCCATTTTATTTTTAAAAGTGAACATGAAACTGCATTACTTGAAACAGGACTTTCATAGGCGTATTCTGTATTAGGCCAACTATACATAATCACCAAGGTATATTTGGTGATCATGCAGGGAGCACCAGTGCTGATCTCCCTAAATGTTCTAATTACATTATGTAGGGCTGTGTCCTACTGGCACTGCCTTCATAGTGTTCTGTACTCTGTGATACCCAACATTCTGGGGCAGTGAGGATATCTACCATGGAACTGAGTTGTAGTAAAGCTGTGCAAATGACCTGGGTCAGGCCTAGGGCAGCATTCAAATTAAAAATACCACTGCTTAAAGACAATGAAGGAACCAAGTAAGTAATGGCTGACAAATGAAATAAAACGGCTTATTTTAATATAATGTATATATGTAAAAAGAGGTACATCAGTTGTAAAATTTATAGAGTTCTTACTGAGATCTAACACTTATATCTGAGACATACTGCATTCATCAAACATATTATTAATATTATTTTACCGCAATATCAGTGGTTATTGACCTGTGAGCCAATACTAAAGATGTCCTCTACACAGATCTCTCTACTCTCTCACAGATGGAAAAGCATTACCAAAGGATAGCATCACATTACATTACTACATTAATACTGCATTTATCACTGCTGTGATGCTACTTCACATTAACGGCATGACAGATTACAGAGAACTAAACAGACGCTAACAAGCATGTAACACCGGCAACCAAAAGACTTCATGATGCATAAGTGGGCCATTTGATTAAGTCGCTAATAACAGTTGCTGCTAATTATATACGGTATATTACCAGATATGCACAAGGTAATTTTTTTTAAAGGGTTTTCTTCAATTTATTGTTTCCATAATAATCAACAGCTGATGACATTTTCTGAGACAAACATTTATATCTAAACCAAGGTACATAAATTTGACAGCGTGTGTGTGTTTTGGAATAGATAAATAGATAGATTAATCGATCAATCAACCATGTAAAGACACACTGTTATACTAATGAGCATATAGACATAACACATATATGAATCTTTGATACTCTACAAAATATAACAATGCCAAACAATAAATCTAATAATTAAAGAAGGAAAAATGGGTCTTTCCACAATATACTCCAAAATTGCAATTAGAAATGTATCAAAGACTAAGTGATTCGTTAATCACATTGTTTTATTCTTACTGGTTTAATAACCCTGCCTTTACAATCGAGGCTGTAATGATGTCCCCTGACTGTGCAAAACGTAAACCTATGTGTCACATTGTACTGTACTAAAGCCATTGTACTAAAGTCATTGTACTGCTTGTTCTTGAGTGCAAGGGTTTTTATTTAGGTCTCAAGGTTAATGGGCACATGCTCAAGGTCACACATTCTTGAGTTACTCATCCGTATGACAATAGTTCAGTCTCAAGCATAGTACCATCTTATACTGGTACTTCATTGCTTAAGTCAATGGCTGCATACTCCCTGTCAATGACTACAAAAAAAAGAAGCGAGTGAGAGAAACCAAGTGTGCGTCATAGATTCTGATTCACTAAGTAGAGGGATTCTCCGTACGGATCTCAAGAGAAAGTACTCGCCGTATTTCTGGGAAATGTCCAGCTCTCTGGTAAAATTCCAAGATGGCTGCTTCCTGTAGCTGCTGTAATTTGAAGCTGAGACAGCCTAATGTATGCCTGCTGTGCATATGAGGACCTCTAAAAGTTGTGGATCCCACTTATCAGCTAGACTGTGCATTATGGAACTCCTTAGGGTTTCAGTGACAACAAGAATTACAACTATTTGGTTACCACAAATGGTGGCAATTAGTGGGCTTAAGTGGTTAATATTTTAAAAGATCTCAGGGTCACAGTTGCTAGACAGATCTGGGGCTGATGCATATTGAATTATTGCTAATTATAGGGATATTTTTATTTTCCTTTATTTGTTTTCTATGGGCTGTATTTACAATTAAGCAGTACAATAGTATTTTATTATTCACATTATTTGGGGGATCATTGCTGTTAGGTATCAGCCGTAAGCACTAAGCTATGTAGCAGATTAGCATGTAATAATGTTTTGGGTTTTTTCATATATTTCTATGTATAATATTGTTTGCATTATGTACATGGTGTTTATATACGATTCCTCAATGTATAAAATGCTAAGACAAGCTTAAGCCACACATGGTTAGATACAGTAGGGCCTAAAGGCCTAGGGCACACATTTTTGTCTTCATTCATATGTTCTTGTATCAAAATGTATAAAAGTGCTACAGAATCTGATGGCATATATATATATATATATATATATATATATATATATATATATATATATATGTATATATTTATATATATACTGTATATAGAGAGTCTATTGTATGAGGCATTACAGTACACCAAGGATGATGCAGTGGTCAGTGTTATCTCTGTGCAGAGTCTGGTGTTGTATATATATATATATATATATATATATATATGTGTTTATATATATATATATATATATATATATATATGTATATATATATATATATATATATATATAGATATAGATAGATAGCATTACTGCAGTATTAAAGAGTCTGTGCAGAGCTGCCCCTCTTTGTGGAATAAATCAATAAATCCTGGAGCGTAAATTACGTAAATTCTGCTATTTAGGCCACAGGGCTAATTGTTTACTGGTTACACTGGTTACATGTTAGATGGGCGGTTATAGCTGGTGCATGTTGAGGACTACTGTATTTCCACAAGCATAAGGTTCATGGATGTAATATTACCAGGGTTAATAGTGTTTACATGTGTATTGTTTTTATGTTGTTGGCTAGTATTATGTATATGCTCATTAAGGTTTATGTGGTAATATATATATATATGCATTAACTATATTTTGTAATATGTTATTATATTAGAAGCCTGTTTACATACAATGTTATACACATGTGTACCCCATGACGTAATACTATGTACCCCCCCAAAAAAAAAAACCACCATCACAGGCACATGCTGTAGTATGTTGCCCTGTGCTGTGATTATTATTACCCTGCCCGCAACCCATGCTTCCCAGTCTACAATCAGCGTCAGCCACCTTGCCCAGTGCCGGGCCAGTGGTGCATCCCCATCCAATGCCAGCTCGCAGCAACTATGCCTGGTCTCACCTGCAGCCTGGTGGGGAGAGGGAGTGGAAAGTGGAGAGAGAAAACATCTCAGCTCGATCCGCCATCTTCAGACAGAGAAGAGATGGACTGGGAGCGGATCATACACAGACACACCCTGGGGACAGGGAGAAGTGGACAGTCCAGGCCTCTAGAGAGACAGAGCGCTCCGAATGTAGACGGAGAGACAGCAGGAAATATATAGTCCTACAGAAGGCAGGGATCAGTACTGGAGACAGCGCCCATCCACAGCTCTGCGGAGACCGTCACTCGATCATAGACATCTCCTGCACTGGCGGTGTCTCTCTCTCTCTCTCCTCCTTTTGCTCGCCACCTCTCTCTCTTCAGAGGTCAGTCTCTCGACAGTCTAGAGCAAGTGTCTCTATGTCTCCCCTTATTTGCGACGGGTTCCTGCGGTTTGATGCAGTCACATCCAGGAGAGACTGCACAAGCCAGTAACCAATACACAGAATGGGGGAGGGGAGAGGGAGGGAGAAAAAAGGTGGGGAGAGGAGGAGAGAGAGAAATTGTTGTGGAGGAAAAGGAGATTAAAGGAAGAATGGTAATAGGACAAATAGGTAGGGGATAAAAGGCAGATCGCGTGGAATGGGGGATCGGATGAAGTTCTCATTGGAGGAGGAATAAGCAGACCCAGCAGCGATAGTACACATTCAGGAGCTGTCCGGCGTGTGGTGCTGAAGCAGGAGAGCGGACGCTCCCTGCCTCCTCTGCATCATCAGCAAGACAAGGCTTATACAACACTAGCACAGATTCAATAAATAATCACACATCCATTTATTACAGAGATAAGTATCTGTTCAGGCGAATGCAGGATTCCTTTATTATCACTAAAATGCGAGATAATAGACATGACAGGCATGAATAGCGCTTAGTACATTCTAATAAGAAACATCGGATGCAGCATTTGTTTGTTTGAGAGATGAGGTAGAGATGAGGTGGATTTAGGTTGTGTCCATCTTCATCCTACATTTCCAAGTTCTACAGCTGTCTGGTGTTAAGGTATGCTTAAACCCAGGCCCCTATTCAAGTGTTGCAATGCAGTGGTATGCAACCTGTAGCATCTTATTTGCTGGAAAAATACTTTTTGCTTAATTGTGAGCATTGGATAGCCCAAGGATCCATATCAACATTATCATTTTTATTAATCACAATCACTAAGCAGCACCAAAGAGAAGTTGGGTTACCCCCAAATATGAGAAATGTGAGATGGGTGAGATCCACTTGCTGCATTATATTTTATGAAGTGGATGCAATGTGTGACACAGAAACTTGTGAAATATATTATGGTCAGGACCAGAGTGATGACAACATTCAGGTCTAGCAAAGCAGCCTAGTAATAAAGCAACCCAAGATTTGTGTTTGGATAGAAAGTTAGCTGAGTACTGGGTGCAGAGAACTTTCCTCTTCTAAGTGTTTTGTGTAGATGGGTAAATGATAGCCTCCTGAATCCAAGCTTTCAAAATCCATTTTTTTATTATGTGAAATCTTCAGGACATAAAAACAATAAAAGCTGTAGTAGGCACTTTAAGACCAAGGTGCAGAATTTGTCTTTTCTTACCATCAAATGGAAAGGAAAATGGATATGGCTTTATTAGAGAAGATGGAGCCTTCAGTTGGGCTTGATAGCTTGTATTGAGATATAGAAACATAAGATTCGGCTGCAGAACATTTCAGCCCATCTAGCCTGAGTGGTTTACCTGATGTAAAAACTCAGAATGTCATTAGTTCGTTGCCTTGTCTTAGATTGAGCCAACATAGAAAAAGATGTAAAGTTGGCACCTCAGTTATCAGCTTTCTCAGATAATCTTCCTGGGATTGTAACAGTAACTAGTCAGAATATAGTTATGGTCATTCTGAAAGTAGAAGCTGAAAATACGGTATTGCTACTACGGAACTCACAATCGTATAACCACAAGCCCCTTATCTGCTGCAGTCCGGGGACTCCCTGGAGACATGTAGTCTAGCATTCTCTGCTAAGGAAATGGGTCCTGGGTGGCCGCGGGCTGACATCTCCTTGTACATCATTTTGTGTCTTGGTGTCTTTTATGTTTTCCTGAATATGGATGTAGTTCGGTGCATGGAAGCTATGTGTGCCAAATTCTTCATTGTACTCAACCTGCCATGACTCTTTTGGCATTTCTGCTGAAAATTATCTTATTGCTACAGCAACAAATGTGATATACTTATCAATGTGTCAAACCCTCTGGTTTCTGTGGCGATAAGGCTAATTTGCAAAGTATTTGCAGTAGAAGCACAAGCTGCATTGTTTTTGTACGATTTACCAGAATAAAACTATATTAAATTGTGCCTTTATGATAACAGAATACCACATTATTATTAATTGTTAAAAGGCCCAAATAAGTACCTGGGAATGGACAAAATCTTAACTCCTCACCATCCATGTGTACTGGATAAAGATGACATCAGTGCTGGGCAGATAATATAGGATAGAATCTTATGTGATGGCATTGGGAGTACATCAGTACACTAAAAAAAGTCATGATACACCTGAAGCCACAATTTAGTGCCATTTATCCTTTTTAATAAAACATGCAGATTGCAATAGAGTAAATAACACAAAACCTTTACTTTTCCTCTCATTGATTTCTGGGCCTAGAAAGTTTTGTACTCTGAAGTGACTACAAATTCAGGAGGGCGTTTTATCTCAGGATAAGTAAAAATTAAATAGTTCTATTTTTTCCTACAGTAAGTAAAGTGCCATGAAACAGAAAACCAAACACACACACCAGGACAGACACTGCCACACCGACACCCAAACACACACACCAGGACAGACTTTGCAACACCCAAACACACACACACCAGCACAGGCTCTGCCACATCGACACCCAAACACCAGGACAGGCTCTAGCACATCAACAACCAGACACACACACCAGGACAGGTTCTGCCACACCGACACCCAAACACACACACACCAGGACAGGCTCTGCCATGCCGACATCCAAACACATACACACCAGGACAGGCTCTGCCACACCGACACCCAAACACCCACACCCAGACACCAGGACAGGCTCTGCCACACCGACACCGAGACACACACGCCAGGACAGGCTCTGCCACACTGAAGCATAAATATTTTATTTTCTACACTGCTTTGTCATTAACTGCCCTTTTTGTATTTTTGCTCCATGTGTATTGATCCTCAGCCAGGCCCCCTTTAGTATTGATTAATGTGCCCCCCCCAAAACCTTGTATATGGCCCCCTTTTGTGCATTTATTCCTCCACACCCTTGTGTATTGATTTATGTAATGCCCCAGCCAACCACCTTCCTTGCGTATTGATGCCCTTTTGTATTGACTAATGTGCTGCCCAACCACCCACTTGTTGTTTAGATTCTTATAAAAATTAAATACACAATTGTGTTTTTGGATATATGACTACTGGGTATTTAGGGCGTGTACTGGGGTTCCAAGGTGTTTTGTTTTTTTTTCTCAAGAATTATATTTGTCATTTCACCTTTAATTTAACAGTTCTGATGCTTTCAATTGAAATTTCTCAACAGATGTGCGTAACAGACAAAATATGTTTTCTGTACATTATACAGGCACCCTCCCCCAAATAATCCATATTAACTTTATCAGTAATAACACAAACTGTATATATATATATATATATATATATATATATATATATATATATATAATTTGTGCGCATTAAAGTATAGGCTCATCTTTGCATGTACTTTGGGTAAGTGTTATCTTTTACAATACATTAGTTGAAACTAGAGCTTTTAACCTTCCCAACTAACTACCCAATATATATACAGTATCTCACAAAAGAGAGTACACCCCTCACATTTTTGTAAATATTTTATTATATCTTTTCATGTGAAAACACTGAAGAAATGACATCAATGTAAAGTAGGGAGTGTACGCCCTGTATAACAGTGTACATTTGCTGTTCCCTTAAACATAACTCAACACATAGCCATTAATGTCTTCGCAACAAAAGTGAGAACACCCTTATGTGGAAATGTCCAAATTGGGCTCAAAGTTAATATACACATTTATTTTCCAGCATGGCTTTATTTCCTTGAGCATGGAGTTCACCAGAGCTTCACAGGTTGCCACTGGATTCCTCTTCCACTCCTCCATGACGACATCACGGAGCTGGTGGATGTTAGAGACCTTGTGCTCCCCTACATTATTTTGAGGATGTCCCACAGATGCTCAATAGGGTTTAGGTCTGGAGACATGATTGGAAAGTCCATCACCTTTACCCTAAGCTTCTTTAGCAAGGCAGTGGTCATCTTGAAGGTGTGTTTGGGGTTGTTATCATGTTGGAATACTGCCTCAGAAGGGAGGGGATCATGCTCTGCTTCAGTATGTTGGCATTCATGGCTCCGTCAATGAACTGTAGCTCCCCAGTGCGGGCAGCACTCATGCAGGCCCAGACCATGATACTCCCACCACCATGCTTGACTGTAGGCAAGACACACTTGTCTTTGTACTCCTCACCTGGTTGCCACCACACACGCTTGACGCCATCTGAACTAAATAAGTTTATCTTGGTCTCATCGGACCACAGGACATGGTTCCAGTAATCCATGTCCTTAGTCTGCTTGTCTTCAGCAAACCATTTGCAGGCTTTCTTGTGCATCATCTTTAGAAGAGGCTTCCTTCTGGGACGACAACCATGCAGACCAATTTGATGCAGTGTGTGGCGTATGGTCTGAGCACTGACAGGCTGACCCCCCCACCCCTTCAACCTCTGCAGCAATGCTGGCAGCACTCAGATGTCTATTTTCCAAAGAGAACCTCTGGATATGAAGCTGAGGCCTGTTCTGAGTGGAACCTGTCCTGTGAAACCGCTGGTCTTGGCAATCTTCTTATAGCCTAGGCCAGGGGCATCCAACCTGCGGCCCTCCAGCTGCTGCAGCACTACATCTCCCATAATGTTCTTTCAGCTAAGGGGCTGGCTGAGGAGGATGGGAGATGTAGTCCTGCAGCAGCTGGAGGGCCGCAGGTTGGACACCCCTGGCCTAGGCCATCTTTAAATAGAACAATCTTTTTTTTTCAGATCCTCAGAGAGTTCTTTGCCATGAGGTGCGATGTTACACTACCAGTGTGAGAGTGATAACACCATACACACCTGCTCCCCAATTCACACCTGAGACCTTGTAACACTAACGAGTCACATGACACCCGGGAGGGAAAATAGCTAATTGGGCTAAATTTGGACATTTCCACTTAGGGGTGTACTCACTTTTGTTGCCAAGGTTTAGATATTAATGGCTGTGTGCTGAATTATTTTGAGGGGACATAAATTTACACTGTTATACAGGCTGTACACTCTACTATTCAGTGTAGCAGAGTGACATTTCTTCAGTGTTGTCACATGAAAAGATAATATTTTATTAACAAAAATGTGAGGGGTGTACTATATATATACACATATATATACACACACACACACACACACACACAGTATCACTTATGGTCAGATTAAAATAAGTGGGTTTTATCATTTAACTGTATCCATGCATTGAATGTGCTCCGATCATGGAATGGTCAGCTACAGTGGTGACCTCGTGATTATAGCGACATGGGACCAGTTTTTACTCATGACACACCAGGTAAGTCATTGGTTCTCTAGGGACATCTTTTCATGACGTTCCTGGTATGTCATTGGTTACAAAGGGGTTAAACCATGTAAATAAAACACAATATTATTCTTCTCAGTGTTGAACCCTGGTATATAAGTAAACATGATCACAAATCTACATACAAAGTTTTAGTAAAAGACCACCTCATGACCACATCTCTAACTGCATTCTAGTGTCCATGTTTAGCCATGTCAAATGTTGGGAGGTATGACATATTGTCCACTGGTACTACATGTATTAATACTGATTGATTGATGCTTGATATTAAAATAGATTACTTGCAGCAGTACAAAAACTATTTTCCTACCTTATTTTTTAATATATTGCCTAACCACATGAGGCTACCTACATAATACCGATGTGTAGGTTATTTTCAGCCAGGTATTCTAAAGAACATTGGACTGTATATATACTGGATGTATACATTTACACACTGACTCTACAGTATACACACACTCGCATACATTACTCCCAATCGTTCAACCTCTCACCTTGTGGACACCAGCCACACCGCTGCCTATCTTCTGACATGGTGAATCCGGCACCCTATGCTTTCCTACGGGGTCGCGGTAAGGCTAGTGCATTACGTGACCCTGCTGGGAGATTCATGATGGTAACCTTGCAAAAGCCTGGGTGTCTGAAAGTGATTTTTAGTCACCACGGTGACCTGATCCGGGGTTTGTCAAACCCTGATGTAATATCTTAACTGTATATATTCTTTGCGAAAAAATATGTACATTGTGATGCAGGAAAGAACACCATTACATAACCCATGAAAATGATGTTTATTTTAGGTACATTGGTTTTACATTTCACAAGAATGATTATATTTACATTCTGTGATTATCTAAGAGGAAAATTTACTGATTTGTACCTTTTCGTTGGCTGAAAAACACAATTGCTATGCTTCTAAAAGATAATCCTTCCTTTAGAAAAGCCTCCATGCTCATCTCCTATTTTCTTCAGTGTCACCATTCTGCGGAACAATGTTCGATTCCTAGTAGTCACTAAGCTTGGAAGGCTTGGATAACCATTGGTCCTACCTACCTACCCTGCTACAGGGAGGGAATGTGTTGCCCTTTTATATATTTAGCACTGCCCTTTGCAGTCTTTCTGCAACAAATCTATATAGGCCCCTGTGAGAAGATCCTCAGGTGGAATCCCTAGAGACTTCATCAGATTCTCAGCAATAAGATTTCCATCCTCTGGAGCCTGAGTATCTGTCAGGACCACCTATACATATAAAGAATGAAAATAAGATGCACAAATACAGCTCCAGAATCTTAAGGTCTCTTGGTCCCTTTGAAGTTTTAATGAATACTGGCCCAAATTATATGAAAACATAGAACAAAATCCATATTAAAAGCATCCTCAAATATGCGTACTCAGATAAGCAAACAAAGCAAGGACTAAGTAGTACTGTGGAACAGTATGTATTGTGAATCAAGCTGATGCAAAGCACATTGTGAGCCAGTGGCTATGAAATGCCTTAATTTCTTTAATTATATTTACTTTTATCCGTTTTGGGAGGGAAACATCGTCGTGGGTTTTTTTTCTCTGTCTCTCAAATTAACAATAACCTCAGGAAGGCCAGCTAAATCACCATCCCCACTGTATGGGGCTTATTGTATCGGGGTTTCCTTGACAAACATTGTTAATAGTGTGCTCCTAAAGAACACTGTGCATTAAAATTCATTCAGGGTCTAGTAATTTTCCACATAATATATATTGCAGTTTACATTTTCTTACACTACAAGTTATAGTTTCTTATACTACTTGTTCTGGCCCATGAACTACTGCCCATTCTCACCTCCAGTTCTAAAAAATCTCCTAGACCTTGTACTCTGTCCAAATGGATTCGAGTTTGTCCGACCAGGAAGAGAAATCTCTGTTTTACAACGGAACCGCGGACTCCAAGGGCTTGGGTCAAGACACCCTGTAACATAGAAATGCATATCAAATTGCCTTGTTAGGTACGTTGATCTAACTTGAGCTATACATTTTAGGGTCAGCTCCGCATGGAGGACTGCAATATTTTTTTCTTGCGGCAAGACTGACAAAAAGGAGAGTTGATGTTTCAAATCCTTGTCTGCATTATAAGGGTCTAACCACAGTAAGCTTCTGCTGCAGGAACAGATTGGCTGGCCTTGCATAAAGCATAGTTAGATCGCCCATATACTTATTACACAAGGCCAGCACAATTGTTTATGGCAAAACATGCCCCTTAACAATAAAGGGTGAAGTGAGGGACTTGAAACCAAAACTCAATATTTTATGTATTAATAGAGGTACACGCCAATCCTCAACAGCTGAATGTAACCTTAAAATTTGCTAGATATTTATATGCGACAGTATGCAAAACTAAATATCAAGAGCCCTCATAACCTAACCATGTCTGAATTTTGGACCTGGACCCAATGTTCATCTGTACCACACATTATGGAGATTTGTTATTTTAATTCAAGCATTTTTTTGACAAACCAACCGCATCAAATTTTTTTTTGGAGCTACATGTAAAAAGAAAAAAAAAATATCACCTAAAAAAACATATCCAGTTGAAATTACTTAGTAACCAGTTGTAACTCACAAACCTCAAGACCTGCTGGATCAGTTGTGTTGGTGATTGAGTAATTTGACAGCTTTGGTCCAAGAAGATCTGGGCGCTCATAATAGATAAGTTGACCATGCCCATCCTGCAAAGTGAGGAATCCACTGTATAAGAGCAACAAGCATGGTAATAAACAAAAGCCTATTGAGTATAGCAAACAAGATAGTCGTAAAGGAGAGGTAAGGGGTGCTAAATGCATTCCCCCCAAAGACAAGACAGGTTATGAAGGCAAAAAAGGGCAAACAGAAAAATATGCTATAACAGATGGGTTTCCAGTGGGTCCCTCTGCATAGCCGCTATCAATTCCTAGCATATCATAGAGCAACCTCATTATCATTAATGGCAGGAATTCACTTGGAGATTTGTAGTACTCTCCCTCGGCTTTTACTTTTTTCTACATTTAAAAAAAAAAAAAAAAGATTTAGCGTATACACACACGCACACGTGTATTGAATATGTATTTTTCTGCATGACAGGACCACTTCTAAGTACACTATAAAGTGTAAAAATCATGTGCTTTTCTAGTTGACCCCTTCAAGAGGCATTATATTTGAATAGCACACAAGATAGATATAAAAGAGATACTAAAGATAACAAAAGCTGTCCATGACCAAGTTGCATAATTGCCTGATTTAATGGTTCAGGATGAATGTAACAGGGCTGAACATGACTAACTTATGTGAAAGCAAAGGCTAGAAGCCAGCCAAAGGGTGTAAGGCATACCTGAAAGTCTCTTAGTTTGAGGCGGCCATGTTCAGTTTTGAAGAAGACATCTCTCTGTGCAAGTATCTCTCCATTGCTCGCACTCAGTTGCTGACATTCTTTAAGAGTGCGCTCCCAGTCATGAACTCTTGCTTTCACCTCCACGTTTCGGGGCATCTAAGAAACAACCAGAACACGTTATGGAACAGCTGTTTTATTTGTTCTACATCACTAAAGCAGAGTTTGGTTATTATTTGTATCCCTTTTTCAGTGATATACAGTCTCAAAGCCCTGTGCATGTGTGTCATAATACAGATTAAATAAAAGTTAAATGTGTATACTTACACCTTGTAAATGTGAATACATAGTAACTATGCATCGTAACATATATACAAACCCATGTGCCTTGCAAAAGTGCCAGATAGTTAAAATAGCATATAACATACAAAAAATTAGACAACTTAATGGTGGTACAGCTGGTGCTCATGCAGATACAGAGTGTACACCCCAAAGCCTTTTCGTTATTGGGCCGATTTATCGTAATTGTGATTTCTGGAATAACCCAGGCTAAACACGGGTTAATCAGGTACCAGAAAGCTCAACGGACAAAAAATGACCCTCAGAATACGCCCTTTTGCTCTGAGAATGAAAGAAATGCCTGGCGTGTCCCACTCGTGTACATAGCTTATTTTTTTAAATTATCACGAAGACAGTGTGTTCTACCACACGTCATCCAAATATATGCATGTTGATTGGTAGCCGTTTCCATGCCCTAAACACGTTACGCAGCACGTTACGAGAACTCACTTTGACATATGACTGGGGAATGGTATCAAAGTCAGACTCCATCCGTCCACACCACACCAACCTTTATAATGAAATGCCCCTCCGTGGTTACTCACCTCCGATTCTTTCCTACGGAAGCGTTCCCGCCAACCAGATCTAACGACGCGGTCTCCAACCAATCCCAGCTATCCATGCGTTTCAACGGTCACCTATCGCACACGTTCTTGCGTTCCAAAGTTTACCAACCGCGTATCGCTATACATTCTGTCTCCCTCCAATCACGCCTAAGTAGGCGTCGGCATGTACGTGTGATTGGGTTTGGTGTGAGCCGCAGTAGTGTATGGGGCGTGGTTTCGCTGTGCTTCTATTGGCAGGATGAGTCAGAGGGGATTCTGGTTCCATGGAGGCAGTGAGCCGGTGGGTCAGTTCTGTCAGTCCAAAGGGACGTACAGGGACCGGCAGTACATGAGACAACCTGAACCGAGGGAGTGCACTGTGATTAATGCCGTTCCTTATATAGACTGTCACTAGATCCATCCGTCCTTAAATCAGTAGCCTCCCCGATCCGGCCTTCAGCTCCCCGCAAACAGCATGACTACCAAAGAGCAGCAGACAGCGTCCCATCAGAGCTCGGTCCCCCTTTCCCCTGGAGGCCGACGCCTAGAGGCAACCCGCCAGCTGCATATGAGAGCGTACACTTTATGCAGAGAATACCTGAGGGGAGTATGGAGAGACATCGAACCAGACCAAATGAGAGTGTCTGTGGTCAGGTAAACTGAGACACGTCACGTGAATTGCTCGCCCGATCTGTGCACACAGTTGCCAAACTGTGGCTTTTTCAATGATGCAAAGTGTATTCTATAGCTTCCAGGGAAAGGTCGATTTACCGTAGACCATTTCTGAGACTCTGCCATTTATTTGTGGTTACTAGACTGCTCAATGCGGATGGAAACCTCCGTTTAACTGTTAGCACCGTGTCTACGGGATATGGGCTACATTGATTGACCTCTTAAACATTAAACTACAGGTGCCACAAATCAGAAATTTACATAGGAGAGGACATGATGTATGTAATAAGGGATAACAACTATACATTGGGTGAAAAAAAAAGCAACTCTTTTGTATTTGTATATATAATGAATTTTATAATTAATTTTTGAAGATGATCTAATTGAACTAATAACCAGCATACCAATCTATTATTCAGTATTCCTTTGGTGCTGATACAATGTGACATTATAGGAAATAAAGAGTAACAGTTACTCTTCTTTAGTCTGCAGAGGTTCTGTTTTCTATGCGTATTAAGGTTCTGATTTATTTTATGAATCTTGTCTACATTTTTGTTTAGTAACGTAAACAATACATTACTCTCAACCTGAATGCAACTAAGGACATTGGCTGTAAGCCTCCCTGCATAGAAAAAGGATATGGAATGGGATGTATACTGTCTGCCTCCCCCCACTGGGGATTTTCAGTTCTTGTTGCTTCTGAGCCTTAATACAGTAAGACATTTAGTGAATACTTTACTATTTGTCTTCTTACTCTCAGCGAAAGTACTGAGTGCAACCATTATTGTGTATTTGTTTTTTGTTTTTTGTTTTTTTAAATTTTGTATTAATATAGATAGGGGAGAGAACAATGCAAGAAATCCATGCACACTCATTAAATACTATTTTAAAACGCGTATAAGGCATGAATATTGGAAATTCGTCACATTATATGGCCATATATTGCTTTTCCTGCTGCTAAGCCAATGTACCCCAAGTTTGGTGAGTCCTGTCTAAATTGTTATGGCTGGACAAAAAATCAGCGGGAGTGGGATTAAAAAAGCAGTCCTGTGCAGGGCTCTACTCCTGAAGCTCATTCCACCTGCTTCCTATCCAATATGTCGGCCAGCAGGATGGGGTCCCCCTTCATCTGAAGAGATGCCAGCAAAAAGTCAAGTCTTCATTAGTGCGTCCCAATGGCAATCATCTATACATTGTAGTTTTGGTTTTTTTCTTCTTCCAGATGTAAACAATCACAACATTATATGTATATATAATATATGTGTGTGTGCAAAACCAAATCGTGAGGTAATGCGGGGATTTCTTTTTTGCAATATAACAGTGGCGTATTGGTTGTTAAACTATAACCTTTAGGGAATTACATTTAATTAAAAAAAAAGTTAAGTGTCCCTAACATTACAAAGTTAATGGGGTAAGAGGTATATCTGTCGTTGGCTGATGCTAATAAAAAAAACAAAAAAACAAAAAAAAAAAACTGAAGGACTCAATATTGGCTAATAGATGGTGAGGAAAAATACAGTGTTTGATCAACAATTAACAGTCTCTTGGCATGCATCCCACATTAAAAGCTGGTTTTCTCTTGCGTCATTCATTCTCACTCGCTACTCTAAATGCCACCCTCATCTAAGTTATTTCCTATATTTACACAAGCTGAGTTTTTGTTTTCCTGTGAATTGTGTAGTTTCACCAAAGTTTGGGTGGGCTTCACCAAACTGCCTTTTGTTTAAACCATATGATAACTACTGAATAAAGGCCTTTTATGAGAACAGAGTAGATGTTTTTTTTTTAGATCTGACTATTAATCACACAAACTGCTGGGTAAGGACTTTGACCTTGACTTCACCGTTGTGCTCAATGACTGTTAACGCTTTAGAAGATAAAGAATAGTTAGATGTTCATATTTATTGACCAATGTTTTGTTTCTTTCCTCACTGCATACACTGGGACTTTATCTGTCTAATGTGTCACGTGGGGATTTTCCAAGGACCTAGCGTGATAATATGATGCCAGATTAACTAAACAAAGTTTGTTATTGTTTTCATGAATATAATATATGCAGTTGATGTGTTTATCCTATGTGTAAAAGAGATCTCCTCACAGTGTGGTTAAATGGCCTCCATCATGCAACTGTAGGGTTTTGTGAGCTGTGGGTAGGTGTAATATTTCAACTTATTTCACAATGTGATGAAGAGCCATCCTCTAATTGCCTTTAATTAGACATAGTTACAATAAGTGACACTTAAAGGAACAGTCATGCTGTTTTTATGAAATCTCTTCTCTTGACCTGTTCTTTAAAGTCCTTGCTCTATTGAGTATGTTGATTTAGTTGATTCCTGGAAAAATGACAGGACATGGCTGCCTTACTATATATATATATATATATATATATATATATTATATATATATATATTATATATATATATATATATATATATATATATATATATATATACCAGGGCTTGACAAATTTGTTTTGAATCTATTAGCCAGCTAAAAAAGCTAACAAACGACAACGACAAAAATTAATGATGTCTCCAAGGAATCCCCCCCCTTAAATATAGGTCACTTTCCTCGAACCCCTATATATATATAATATAATATAATACAGGGCCAGTTTGGCCTTCCTTACCTGAAAAACCTGCTGGGGCTGGCCCTTCATAACATACAATTACTGATTACAGATGGCACCATAGCACAATTAGAATATGTATACTCTACAAAATGAACCATGATACTTAACACCAGCACTGTCACGTAGTAGTAGTAGTATGAACGTTCCTATAAGCTTCTAATTTGAAAAGCGTGCAAAAGGCGTCCACTAAATATTGTATAACATTGTGGTCATTCCCTTTTAAAGGAGCAGTAATTTGGAGACAGAAACCTTCAGAGCTGTACGGCAGGGAGGTACTCTCTAACACGTGCGTTGATTCACTGCTTTGGTAATAAAGTGTGTGTCTATAATCTGCTTTTTTGAATTCAATTTTAATCAAGCTCTCAGTGGTGGTTTCAGTACATCCTGGTGGAAGTACAAGCCCTCTATAGTTAATGGCACTCGTCCTTATTGGTGTTATGCATCTGGGAATCAGAAGTCTTGTTTTTGCACTGGTGCACTCTGCTTTTATCTAAGGATGTGACCGTTTAAGTACAATGTATGATGAGTGATACATCTTCTCTCTTTTAGTGGTGGCCTGAGCAACCTTCTGTATAAGTGCAGTCTTGTAGACTCCGTGAGAACACAATCCACTGAGCCTCGGCAGGTTCTGCTACGGCTGTATGGAGCTATTCTGCAGGTAAAGTAGACTATCCCATGGGTTATATATATATAACCATTGTTAGATTTCTGAGAATGTATCCACCACTGCAATCTTATTATGTTGTCTTGCAGGGTGTGGATTCTCTGGTACAGGAAAGTGTCATGTTTGCAATTCTTGCCGAGCGCTCCCTTGGACCACGATTATATGGTGTATTTCCGCAAGGACGGCTTGAAGAATATATCCCTGTAAGATGCGTTTAGCAGTGATTTGTACACATGTTTATAGATTGACTTTTGTTTCCTGAATTATATGCTCTGATTTAATTGGGCTACATTGCAACAATGGGGTAGTATGTATAAATGGGGAAGTATGTCTTTTTTTTTTTTTTTTTTTTTTTTCTTCATAGTGAATTTGGCACAGTTAGATTGCACCATTAGGTTTAAATTTATTTGTTGATGAATATCTCACTTCAGAGTAGACGGTTGGTGACATCTGAGCTTGCTGACCCTGAAGTGTCCAGTGAGATTGCACAGAAAATGGCCAGATTCCATGGGATGGAGATGCCGTTCAACAAAATGCCGGTGTGGCTGTTCAGTACCATGGACAAGTGAGTAGAAGAAGGCATAGTATAACAGAGCTTCTAGTACATGTTATGGATGAGAAGCAAAAAAAAAACTGTAGAAGACGCTCTCATATTAATATAAACACAATTAATGGAGAGTGCATGCCAAAATTCATATCCATCATCCTCCTGATCCCCTTTGCTCTGTCCTGTGTTAACTCTGTACATGGCTAGCCTTTTTCTCTCAACGTCTTGCAGGTATATGTCTGAGATTTCCACTCTTTCATTTACGGAAGATTCTCTGATGGAAAAATTTAACCAGCTAAAGAGTCTCCATTTAGAGGAAGAGATGCAAAGTCTGAGGTAAGAATTGTTTGGGTTCGAGTTACTTGCCCCCCTGGCCTTATTTATCCAGTATTTTTATATCTGACTTTCTGAAGCGACTAGTCTATGAATACACTTTATGGCTCGGCTACCTGGAGCCCTCCCTTGTGGGATGTGGGCAGGAAGTCCCGCTGATGTTGATGGGTGGTCCAGCGGACATCACGGGACACATGGCTGTTTAATGGGGAAATGGGCAGGGTTTGTCACAAACCTGCTCCCGCAACCCGGAGTTTTTCGGTAGTGATCTGGTATGCGCATGACTGATAATTTCTCTAGTTCTCTGTGTGGTGACTATAGCTCTGAACGTACACATTTTTGTTTTTATAGCAAATAACTGCAAATGTGACCATTTTGTTTAGGAAGCAGGTGCGTCTTTGGTTTTGTAGATGTTACATCTGTCAATTTGTCCTATCTTTTTATAGATTGCTTTTGGAATCCACAGCATCTCCTGTTGTCTTCTGTCACAATGATGTTCAGGAGGGTAAGAGACACTCAACATGCCCTGATATTCTCCTTTGCAAGATTAGTTAGGCCATATTGTTGGGCAGTTTTACATTGGGCCACCTAAACACTTGCATAACTGGTGCTTTAGTTCATACTACACCAACATTCTTACGGCATCAAGTTTTTTTTTGTTTTTTTTTTTGTTTTTTTTAATGATATTTGTAATCTATGTAATATCACATAATACTAAATAAACTAATACTAAAAGTTAGAACACTTACAGTATTTAAAACGACTAGACTGTCCTATGAATCAAATGTTTACAGTTCACCAATACTTTGTTGGGATCCCTAGGTCATCACGAGCTTGTGGCCAGTTTTATGATTGTGTGTGCCCCATTCCAAGGCCTTAACTGACATTATTTTTTCCCCATCAGGTAATATCCTGCTTCTTTCATCTCACAGTTCACCTTCAGAAAGACTCATGCTCATCGACTTTGAGTACAGCAGCTACAATTACAGGTCAGTCCATTGTCTAAAGTGAACTGTCTGTTTACCTGCTCTCAGATGCTCTGATGTACTGCTTTTTAGTGAAAGCGATTGCGCCATCAACGTCATGCTTGGCATTATATGAGCAAGACCTTCTGTGCTTCTGAAATGCATTTTGTTGCGTTGATTTGTATGGATATTAAATGCTTTTAGTCTGTCATACGCTTCCCATGTGATGTTACACATGTGAGTGCTAATGGATGGTGCAGTTAGTGCCTCTGTTCATGTTCATATCCTTAGTCTTAGACTGAGCAGCTAGTTTGAGTTAATGCCCGTGTTATATGTAGGTTGGTAAAAGGTGCTCTTGATAAGAAGCCAATCATAATTAGTACACTTGTAGTTTATTATCCGCAAATTGTTAATGTCGTTTCTGTACATCTGCTAACATGAGCTCTATGTTGGTAGAGGTGCAAGGTATGAATGTCTAAAGGAAACACAGAGGTTAACACAGAGATTCTAAAAGGGCTTGGCAAGTACTTTCATATAATAAGAGGCAAGCAAAGATTATTTGACAAATCAATTGTTTAATAAAAAGATTGTTTTAATGATTTTGAAAAAAAGAATTAGTGACTGTTGTGTTTTCTTTAACATAACAGAAATCATACTTATAACTACAATCAACTGCAGATCAATATTGCTTGAATACTCAGTCTCAATAGAAGTGACCAAAAAACAAAAGGAACAGCAAATAGCTTCAAGCAATTATTTGTGAGACTAAATTAGTAGTAGTGCCTCTCGCCTCTATTACTTAGCTACCCAAAGACTCAAAGTAAGGGGATAGTGGTATGCTGTCATGTTGGGGAGGGTGCAGTAAATGGACGTTAATGTCCCCAAAGGGCAGCATGATATGGCCAATTTATATAAGCAACTCATGATTTCATTTTTAATGGTACTGTATCTTGGGACAAAAAAAGATTAGATGCTGTTGAGGCCCCTGCTTGTGAGAGTTTTAATGCTGAGTTACATTTCAGGGCTGAAGGTCACTTACTATCGCTGACGTTAATACCACTGATAGTGACTGAAGAAAAACACAATTGCATTACTGTTTTTATGTTGTTCACATTGTGTGTTCAATAGTCACGTGGTCCTGAGTTCTCAGTTTTTCCTCCAAGCTGCATATTTAAATAATTCTTTCTGAGGCTAATTTAATCTGCTGTTAAAACATGAATCCTCCAAAAACTGCTTTAGGGGATGAATCAGGGTGGTGCATGGATTATCTGTAGAAAGTCTATCCATCACATACCAGAGTGTCACAGTCACTTGGTGTTACCAGATAAAGTGTTCACCAACCAGGGATGAGGCTGATGCTCGTATCTTGGATAGAGGTGACGTTCTATTCTCATACATATAAAGAGGGCTAGACAGGACTTGCTTATTAGGTCATAGTGGGGGAAACAACAACAACAACAGCAACAACAATTTCTTTAATAGTATCAGATTACAATTGTGATTTCACAAAGATATGTGCTGTTTTCTTTTTGCATAATAGATTTTTAGGCTGCCTTTAGTAAACAATAGAATGTCTCGGTCTTGATTACCCATCCTGAACCTCTTACTGAAGAAAGGATTTTATCATATAGGCAAGACTTATAATTGCCATAAATAATCGGCCCCGTGTGGTATTTGAGCAAGGAAGTGATTCAAAATATCACTTGACAACTATAGCAATCATGTCTTCAGATAAAGGAAGTTTTATTGAAGCTACATTAGCTAATGTGTTCTGCCAGCAACAGGAGGCTCAGTTCTTTAACCCCAAATAGTATTCAGCACAGGATTATCTTTTATCTCAAATTACATGTCATGATGGGATATGGGATCCGAGGTGGTTTGTTTCAATGGAGGGGAAATGTTAGAATAGAAGGTCATAATATAAAATTAAAGCTATAGAGGCTTAGATGCAATGTAAGGAAGTTTCTTTACTGAGAGGGTGGTAGGTAAATGGAGCAGTTCCCAGCAGAAGTGATAGCAGGTAATACAGTGAGAGAATATAAACATGAATGTGGTAGGCTTACGGCTGTCTCAAATCTAAGATAAGACCAAGGACTTTAGGTCTGAGTCTTTGCATCAGGAAAAACACGCAGACTAGATGAGCTGAATTGTTCTTATCTGCCGTCAAATGATTAAACAATAAAATCCAGGGCAAATTGTATGAGCTTGGGTCATTGCAGATAACTCAAATAGCATATGTTTATTTCTAGTACTGTTATTTGTAAAATGTCCCCTATTTTCTGGTTCAATTATTTGTTTGTATAGGTATACTATGGTAACTCTTAATTTATTTTTATCACTTGTTCTAATAAAATTATTGGGACTTATTTATAAAGCACAAATGCTCTGCAAATGTTTGAACATTCTGTAACAAACTAAGCGCACATACATCAGGTGAAAGATTCTGGAGCCTTGGTTTAATAAAAGCTAGTACTGTACTGCTGAGGCTCTGTCCAAGCCAATGTTGAACAACAAAACCATCCTTAGTAATTTACTGCTTGGTTTATAACCTGGAGTTATAGGTAGGGCTGCTGTTGACCAACTTGTTGATTACCCTTGGCCTAAAAAGAGTGATTTATTAGCTTTGAGCACTGCCCTAGGCCTGACCCAGTGCAGTGCCTTCAGCCGCTCTGTCCCTCATGCTGGAATATATCATCTCCATGTACCCTGTGTCATAAACGTGCACAGCGCCTTTTACTGAATGCTTAGCACTGGTCCTACTGTGTAGATCGGCATTGTCTCTTGTAACTGGTCCGTTGAGCAGTGAAACATGGTGGCTTATTTGCCCAGGAGAGCATCTTCCACCTGGCTTTGCAGAAAATGCTCCCCTGTCGACCTAGGCCAGAACACCTTCGTGCCTAAGTGCTGTATTGCTTGACATTGCTGTATTGCTGATGTATGTATTTCTACTCTTAGCATGTCCCTGATATTGTCAGTGTTTTGTTTCTTGTCGCCAGAGGGTTTGATATCGGAAATCACTTCTGCGAATGGGTATATAATTATCATCACAATGAATGGCCTTTCTTTAAATCACAGCTGGATGACTATCCAACGAAAGAGCAACAGGTGAGCAAATAAACTGTTAATTTCCCGACTTGACGAATGTACGCTCATCAAACTAATAGGCCTATATCGGCAATGGAAATGGGCTTTCGGAAGGGATTGCAACATAGGAGCCTCATCTCATACCAAGAACGGTGCTGAAGTAGCCTGCCCTATAAGAAGATATATACTACGGAGGGTCACCGTGTTTTTTGGGGGTTTTTTTGCTCACTTGCACCATTACAGAGGAGACCTCTTCATTAGCAAGCCTCCCCTGCTTGAAGAATACAACAGACATACATTTCAGCCGCTCATAGGCCTTGTCAGTGTGGTACGGCTGGAATCCGTCCTAGATGCAGTGAGTCAGGAACCCACGCCTAGGCATACCCTGAATTAATTACAGTTAGACTGGAAAAACAACATGGAATCCTCCTCTTTTTGTAATCACCATCTTGTAATGGTCCAAGTGAGCAAAAAATGGTGATGCCGCTCCCGAGTAGGTATCGTCCTACAGGGCAGGCTATTTTCAGCATTGTCCGTTCCCATGTTGGTTTTCTCTCTGAAGGAATTATCCATGCTTTTTGAAATATCTGTTCTGGGGCATATCTCTCTCCTGGCTGTTATTAACAGCAAGTCCTTAGGGTGACTGCTTCTTTGTAGGCCACTGGAGAAAAATCACAGGAATTACATGCTTACTATTTAATGAAAAGGATGAGAAGATGACTCGGTGAATGGAGATACATTTATAAAATCAAACATACATGAAAGGAAGCATATTAATGTATCCCTTCTCTATCAAGTGATAGCTGGGCATCTGATTACTGTACCCAAAATGTGGTTCTTATGTAGGAGCAACGTGTGATTCTGTCCTGTCTCTTAATCAGTGTTTGTCTTAACAGCTGCCTTTTTTACGTTCCTACCTGGCTGAGATGTTTCCTGAGCTCAATGAGGATGAACGTCGTGCTCAGGAAGAAGCAATGGTTATTGAGGTGAACAGGTAATATGAAAATCCTGTGCGATTTATCCTTTATCAATACTTTTGAAGAGTGTAATCACTAAAAGATAATATTTGAGATAAGAATCCCAGCTGTTGGTGGCACCATTTTGTACTCCTAAAGGGGAAATTGATTTACAACTACTGCTTACCAACAGTGTTCCACTTTGAGCCCAATTATTGGTAGTTGGAACAAAATAGGTAATCTGTCTTAGTGGTATGTTACACGGTTAATCACATATATAACGGTATCACAATTGCCTTAGGAAACTGGTTGAATATCACTTCATTTAACACACTGCCATTTTCCCTACCTTGTTTTATGTTTTAATAAACCACCCCAATGTAAGAAACATTACTTTATTAAGCTTGATTAAACTTTTGACCCAGCACTGTAGATCTTTTTTTCCTTTAACAAACTGTGTAGCTCTGATAGGTTGGTATCAGATATGTGTTGTGTACCAAACGGTTTCTTATTTTTTACTTACCATGCTTCTACCATTTGTTGTTTGTTTTTTTTATTATTTATATGTAGGTTTGCTTTGGCCTCACACTTCTTCTGGGGTCTATGGTCCATTTTACAAGCAAAAATCTCCACTATTCAATTTGGGTATCTGGTAAGTATTGAGTGTGGGACTTCCTTTTGTTTTTACCTACTGCTACAGGCTTATTAGATCCTGTTATTTGAATTACATGTAAAAGAGATTTCTGTCGCCACCTAAAGGTGGTTGATAATCCGGCGGTGCACTGGAGATCAGGGTCTCATTCCACAGCCTGGGGTCTCCCCTGTCAGCAGGAGACAGCATTACTAGCTTCCTGCTGACTGATACCCAATGTAACTGCAGTTACACCAGAATAACTCTGCTGGCTTGGTCATAAAGTTAAATAAAATAAAAACTCCTGTGAGCCCAGCTGTCAGGGAAGGAACACAGAGTGATTTAGACATGAGAGGAAGGGTCTGGCAGACAAGGAGTCTCCCCATGAATTTGTCCTTTCCAAACTCAAACTTACCTCCATGTGTCCTCAGTCTTGGGGGGGTTATCGTAACAAGCCTTTTTTGATCACTCCCTCATTAGCATCCATGAGGTAGATGTGCCTCAGCGTCGCGTGACCCAATGCTACTAAACTGTTTTGGATGTTTAGATCAACAGGAGAGCGGCATATTTTAAAGGCATGATCTCATGTGACTTTTTTTCTTTAATAACTTAAGTATGTGCTATTATGTACTAAAATAAATTTGCCTGCTAGGATGTAATGTACTATGTATGCCAGCCAGGAGTCTGCTCAGCCAGGTAGACCCAGCATTGATCTACGCACATTGGGTTTTTGTTACAACATAAACACTGGTTACGCTTAACCATTACAGCAATCCCATCTCCTGGCATCAGTGAATGAAGACCATGCTGGCTGATAAAGGAACTGCAATATATATGTGTGTGTGTGTGTGTATAATATATATATATTCCTTAGGTAGTTGTTGTTAAAATTGTATGGACCGTTTTGCACATGAGATCAATGCTTCCTGTGGTAATGCTCTATTTGTTTGTTTATATTGTAGGAATACGCTATGTCTCGGTTTGAAGCATATTTCCAACAGAAGCCTCTTTGGTCCTGAAGTGCATGTGTAGAAAGTGTCTTGCCTCAAGCACATCACCCCACTTTCACTGATCACTGTATTCTGGCCGCCGCCATTAATTGTCCTGTCTTTCTCCTTGGATCGTGTACTTTTGTTTATCAAAGCAAATATTCCTTATACACTTTACCACCCGATGTCTTCTGTGCACACTATGTCCCCCTGGAAAACACCTTTTCTCAGTGCTGCTGTTAAAGTGGGTCAACAGAGGTAGCAGCCCTGGGCCCAGACTTATGTCCCCTCAGCCCTCTCAACAGCCACCAAAGTCACGAGGTCTGTATAGCCTCTTGGGCATCCCCCTCTTGACATTTTGTCCTCCTGCTATATGATGTCATATCTGGATGCCCAGCAGCAACCCTTTATATTTAAAGATATACTCTACTTGTTCACTGGTCAATAGCCAAGTGCTATTTTCTTACCTTTCTTACAACTATATTGTTGTTATAAAGAAACACTAGGCATTGTACTAAAGCTTCTGCTAATATACTGATTTAATAGCAGAACGTCTGTTTGAAACATTAACTTTGCTTTTGAATGTCCTTTCAAATGGTTTTAAGTCTCTCCATCTTGCATGGGATATGCAATGCTGCTATGTCTTTAGTCCAATGACTGAAGATATTAGTGTTACTAGTACACGCGATAATTTAATTCCTATTCATTTTTTTTAATAAAAAGTCAATTTAAAGCCATTGTGTTTTGTTTATTTCCTGCATTTTATCTCTTCAGTTTTATTGTACCGTTTGTAAAGCAAATCCCTTCCCCGTGTGGTGTTTATGGGCAATCATTGATATCCTAATGTATACGCCTCCTCTGGGTTATTTCTAACATGGTTTTTATTGCACTCCATCAGCCTTGGGTGTAGTTTGTGAGAAAAGCAACAATGACGCTAACCTTTTTTTCTGATATTATTCACGTGGCAGTTTGCTATTTAAATAGAGGGAAATGGAATGCTGAAATGTAGCAAAGTAATTATGGGGTTAAATGTTACATTTTGCTAAAATTTATTGAATCCAATATAATGTTTCAGTTGTTTTTAGCATTTTGCCTTAGAATTGTACTTGTTTGCCCCCTCATAAATAACGCTGCCAGTCTTATGTTGTCTAGCTTATTTTTGGAGTCTCTGCACATTTTTTATTATTATTAATATTATTATCATCAGGTTGTAATTTTGCTTACAAAAAGGCATAGGAAGAAAGTGTCCATTCCGTATAATAGAAACTATTTCTGCAACAGAGAATATTTTTCTTGCAACATTCCCTCTGGAATTATTAGGTAAAATGTTCTTGTTTTTATTTTGTATACGTACATAGGCCAGTGTTTTGTGACATTGGGCCTGTGACTCTTCCGTCATTGGGAGCGTGTGCTCCCCTGCTGGCCATGTCCCTGTGCAACATCTCATTTCTGTGTGTTGGGTCTCATGTTACACTGGGAGTACTTGGCTTCACTCTACAAAATCAGACACACATCTGAAGGGCACAGAGGACAGAAAGCAGCAGCTGCGTGATTCGGAGTGTATGCAACTGTATGCGTGTGTATGAGCCTGTAGATCTGAAGAAGTTTAACAAAACTAACAGGTGGGTTTGCACTGTACCGGCTTCTGTGTTTAGTTCTGTATACATGTAGAACTTCGATTACTTTTATTATAACTATGATTGGGCGGAAGTTTGTGTATGTATTTATAATGCTGTATGAGCAATATCATCATACTACTTGTAAAGTGTTCAACAATGTGGTGCTGTAGACGGCTTGATTATATTGTATGTGTCTGATGAAAATTAAGAAGGGAAAAACACTCCAACTTGGTGTGTTTATCTTAAAGCTCAGTCTCACCTTGTGTATCCTATGTTTACATCTTCTGGTTCCTGAAATATTTATCTTATATCTAAGTGGCTTAGTGTATTTATTGTAGTGATATTACTTAGATTATTTTACATTTCAATTACAAAATTTTCCAGAAATCTATTAGAGTCCTCTACATTATTTACAATACAGGATTTCGGGCCCAGTTGCTCTAACACTTTTTTTTTTGCTTGTGCAGTTGTATGAAAAAACCCACTCTAGGCTGAGGTTGCCCAACACCAAGGATTAAAGGGACACTGTCCAGAGCCCAACTTTAGCCTCTCTAGTAGGGATCTTTGCTGAATCCAGCTGCAGTAGAGAGTAGCACTAAGTGTGTCTTTTAAGCATGTGCATGAGGATGTGTGCAGACACAGAGTGGAATTCACCAGTTTTTTTATATTAAACTTGTATTAAGAGCTTGTTACAGAAAAGTAACTTAAAACACAACGCTCTGCTTATATCACATGCATTGACAAATGTTATACCTAAATTTACAATCACTGCTGAGTGGTCATGTAATATTGCTCAATTCTCCATTAGCTGCTAAGATTGGTAGGGGCATCCAGAAAAGAAAACTGCGCCAGTTAATCACATATGTTGCACCAAATGGCTTGTTGACATCTAATAAATCTGTCTTGCAAACGGCATTATTAGCATATGACACATAGTGGCCCCATTTTATTTCGGACACTTACATATGTCTTTAATAAGACAGACTTGGGTAACTGAGTAATGCCAGGCAGAGCCAAGCAAGAGCTGGGGACTCCACCCATCAGTACCAGTGTCCTGTAGGAGGATTCATGATGAGAACAGCTTCCCTCCCCACCGACAGAGCTGGGCCTGCAATAATTGTGGCCTGGGGGACAGGCAGGCACAAAAATGGGTCGCAGTGAGACATAAAGGCCCTGAGCCCGTGGGGGGCATTGTATGTATAGTGCTATAGAGAGGCCGTGAGCTATGCTAATTCTCAGGCAGCAGAATAACTGCACTGTCTCGTACCAGACATCCCCTTTACTCTACCTTACCATTCCCTGTATCTGTGCTTTCCTACCCCCCCCTCCCCTTTTTTTGCTCCCTACCTGAGCCCTCCAACCCTTACCAATTCTTATTCCTCTGATGGCCTGTACCGGAGCTTTCCCATCCACTCTCCTTATATAAACACCCTTGCACCCTGCTCTTTACCAGAATGATATCCACCGCTCATAACATGCATTGTTGGAAATGTCCGGTAATGTAAATGATACAGAACCTGTGGATGGCAACAGTGTTGTTTACAGTAACATGGATACCATGGCGATTTGGCAGTCTCCAATAGTGACTTTCCCTTCATTTTGAAACCAATGCAATTTCCAGTACATTTACATTTTGCAATTCGGGAACGTAAAAGCTAAGTTAGACTTGGTTGGAATATATTAAGTCTGGGACAATTGTATATCGGTTTTTCTAGAGATACAGCTGAAAATGCAGTCAAGATAAACATTCTTCATACATTCACACAGGGTTGCTTGTAACTGTTTATACCCTAAATGTTGTTTA
Source organism: Spea bombifrons (assembly GCF_027358695.1). Classification (NCBI taxonomy): domain Eukaryota; kingdom Metazoa; phylum Chordata; class Amphibia; order Anura; family Pelobatidae; genus Spea; species Spea bombifrons. The sequence goes on from NC_071090.1 coordinate 72,009,248, forward strand.
CAAAGAGATTTTTAATATGTAAGAATAATCCTGTCAGCGGTACTGTGGGCTTTATTATCTAGTTTCACATATCACTGACTGACACAGCTATAGTACTGGCCTGCAGCGTGTGGAATGTATAGGAATTACTTGTTACACGTCTAACACACAGCAGGATAGCATTGTGCCTGTGCTAGTAAGCAATATGTGTAAATGTCCTGGGATACATGGCTGATACTGTCACTCTTATCACACCTATATGAACGTGTAGGACATCCCATTCCAAAACCATGGGCGTTAATATGGAGCCCTCTATTGTGCTATAACTGCCTCCACTCTTCTGGGAAGGTTTTCCACAAGATTTTGGAGTGTGTCTGTGGGAATTTGTGGCCATTCAGCCAAAAGAGCATTTGTGAGGTTTGGCACTAAGAAAGAGCACACCCCCCCCCCACAAAGTTGGAAACAATTGTCTAAAATGTCTTTGTATGCTGTAACATTAATAATTCCATTCACTGGAACTAAGGGCCCTAGCCCAAACCTTGAAAAACAGCCCCAGACCATTTTACCTACTCTACTGTATGTTCTTATAGGTAGCGTTCCCCTACCAAACCCAAATTAGCCCTTCCAGATATGGAAACCCATTTCATGAAGCTCCTGATGCACAGTGCTTGTGCTGATGTTTCTTACAGAGTAAGGAACGGGCCAGCAATTTTTATGTATTACACTCTTCAGCACTCAGAAGTCCCCCTCTGCAAGTGTGCATGGTCTACTTCTTTGGGGCTAAGCTTCCACATCACAATTACACATACATCAAAGCAGACAGGTCTCTGACATGCGGAGTGGCAGTGCCACGTTTAACGTCACTTAGCTCTGCAGTACGACCCATTCTACTGCCAAAGTTTGTCTATGGAGATTGATTTTATCTACCTTTTAGCTGTGGGTCTGGCTGAAACACCTAAACCCAATCATTAGGAGGGGTGTCTGCATACTTTTGGTCATACAGTGAATTTGGGGGAGAATAGACAGAAGGATAAAAAATGTGTTATATATATGTTATATATACATACATATGCTATATGTTTTTCCTTTTTTTTTTAAATACACAAACACACAGTGGTTCCATTATGCCTAATAATATTATTAATTTGTGTTTAACAGACCTTGTCTATAGTGTTTTTAGATGGTTGCATATTCTTTGTTCGTATGTGCTCTAGCTTTGTTTTTATTTATGGAAAAATATTTTCTCCTTGAGCCTAAAATTCAGTGCTGTATACCAGAAACATAAATTAGCATTGACAAACTGTTTTTATTTCATTTTGCTTCAACGAACTTCCTTTATTTCCAGACCTGGAGGATGTTGTTGTCAGTCATGTAATATTTTATTTGCATTTCCCCGCTCAAACCAGAGATCTGATATTTTAATGGCAATGGTAATTAAGTCTCTTCCTCCTTTCATTAGACAGAGTGTCCAAATGGGTGGTTAACCCCTTAAAATGTTTATCACATGATGTAGCAGTGTGCGCATCCGACGGGTGCAGGGAGCTCCTCGCAGCCAAGGCAGTCCTCGGGAACCCCATTTTTTATGGCAATTCTAATTAAGTCTCTTCCTCCATATACTTTCATTAGTCATTTAAATCAAAACTATGTTTGGTTAGTATATTATGTAAGTTTCGCAGATTTCAAAAACTAGACCATAACCCATAAGACATTTTGGTGACTTATTTTTGCGCACTTGGAGATAACCTGTGCAAAAAATGCTAACCAATTTTTATATATATATATTTTAAAGAAAAAAAAATAATATTGGTGGCCAGATAGCTGCATGACAAAAGCAACCAGTGAAATAACCCAGATTGTCTACTTTCAAGAAATCTGGTTATCTATTTTTTATTCATGATTACAAACCCGTATACTAACTGTGAAAATAATGCAAGTGGATGCCTTTTAATATTTGCCACAAAGATATAGAAATTATTACATGTAAGGAATTTCCAAACTCAAGACACTTTTTTGGGCATGTGATATGTAATTCCCTAAGTAAAGTACAGGAGTTAGGAATATGTCATTGAATTATGGTGAGAAGTCAGAGTCCCTATCTAGTAGATTGGAGTAAGATAACATACACAGAAAGAACATACACATATGGGTATTATCCATCTACCTGAAAGAATATTAAACAAAAAGTGGAACAGTTTGAAAAAAAGAAAAAAAAAAATTAATAAGACGCTAGTAATAAAAATACAATAGGAGTTCCTCTTCAATTTCATTTTTATATACACATTGTAAGCATTGAAGCAGACCTTATCTAACTGATGTATCCGTTCGTCTCTGTTACAAATACACTTGGTACTGTGTAAGAAGCAATGTACGTTGTTGGTACTTTAGAAATAAGTAAGACCAGTATTGCACGATCTGAACATGTATCTTTAAACCACTCTCCTTCAGCTTACCCCTCTTGAATTCTCCTCCTTGTATGAATCTCACCTCTCGCATACTTGGATGTCTTCCAATGTTTCGTTATGGAAATAAACACACAAGCTAGATAGAAAGGGTGGGGGTGAATAAGACATAAGCAGGTTTTTAAAAGAGTGTTATATACTCACTAAAAGATGTAACATACAATTGTAAAAGCGGAACATATCATAAAAAGAAAAATATTTGTCCCATTATACCTTGTTAAATGGTATTAAAGGCCATCATGGAGACAACATGCAGGTGTTGGCTTGTGGATAACCAATTAAAAAATATGCTGTAAATAGATATATATTTTTTGCATATATAAATTTTTGGACAAGGCACCCCTCTATGGTTTGTCTTAGATGTACTAAGCCAGTTGGGAATCCTCCCTCGGATTATATAATTTCCTAACGGTTTCCCTAAGGATATGATCACCCCTTTTCTCTCTAATTCCCACTGTTCTTAAACAAGACATGGATGATGCATCTAATTCTGTTTTGCAGGTCCAAAGATGGCAGAGGCTCACCAAGCGGTAGCCTTTCAGTTCACTGTTACTCCTGATGGCATTGACCTGCAGCTGGGCCGCGATGTTCTTCGACATATTTACCTCTCTGGATTTGTGGCCTGTAGGAAACGTCTCATCAGACTTAAGGTGATAACAAGCAAACTATGAACGATGAATGGCAAATTTAAAAAGTCCAAGTGTACTATATGGCTGAAGTACAAGCACACGTACATTAAGAATCTGTTAGACACTGTAATCTTATCGCCCTACTATATGTATTTTGCCATGTTCCTCTTTTTTTTTTTTAAATACAGGGCTTCCCCAAAAAAGCCTTACTGCAAGTCTCTTTTGCCACTTCCTGTGAACACATGGGATGAAAGCTCTTTTAGAATACTGAAGACATTTGTATTTGTCACTTACACATCCTTTCTGAAATACATGCATATAAATGTGAAGAACATGCTGTAAAAAATAAAACCATAAAAAAACGCACTAAAGCAGAAATGATGCAGCCAAGGTGGGAAGCACAGTTACCAAGGCAGCAGAACAATATAAGAGAGCGGTTGTACATTACGCAGGATAGGGAATCTCAGCCTCATTTTCAGTTGGCTGCATACAGCGTTCTGCTTCGGTATGATGGTACGCAGATACAGACATCTACAATCCAGGGATAGAGTGCCAAATAAACATACCTCTCTTTATGAAAGCATTCCCTCAAATATAGTCAAGAGAAACTTTATGTATATAGATTGATAAATATTAAACACTGATACAGTCCTGCTTACTATTGTCTATATAATATATATATATATATATATATTTGGTTATGTAAACAAAACCTCTGCAAGTCAATGGAACTTTGTTATTTTAGCTCTGGTTATACCTTTCCTTTTAACGAAATCTAACATCTACGTGCCAAGATCAAGCAAGAGACACCATGAACTACTGCTCCTAGGTCTTCCTTATGTAATTGAAAGGGTGTGAGTGTTCAGAAGTCAGGCTGTGTGTTATAAGCTCTTGAGAAACAAAGAAGTACTTTATGGAAAAGAGAAATTAAGCACCAGATATTCATTATTTCATCCAAGCCTATCTCGATAAAGACCGTAAGGTCGAAACGTTGCCCTTATTGTTGAATGAAACGCACCTCGCTTAACTACTGGAGTGGCGAGCGACTTTATTTGTGATATCTTGGCTTGATGTGACCTAACCTAATCCATTGTTGGTATAGGAAAAAGCATCGCAACAAATGGCAGGAGAATGATTTGTGTATCTGAGTCTCTAATCTGTTAATGGATATATTTGGTTAGGTCAATATAATTAACACTTAATAGTACAAAATATTAATATGACTGCTCTAGCTAGCTGTCTTCTTCCTGACGCACTGTTCTCAAATTATGTCTAGAGTTTTAGGATTTCTTATGTTAACATTAAATAATTAACAGATATTATGCTGGAGAATTTGATAATGTGGACATTATGTGATGACCTTGAGAAAATTATTTCTCTTATTCTTTCATCCACAGAGCTCAGTGCTGAGTGGGGTGTACCCCGCTAGTCCATCCACATGGTTTGGCGTTGTTGCCGTTACACTTGGGTCACTATATGGAAAGGTGGATCTGTCTCTGGGGCTCATTAACAAGATCAACGACTTTTTGCCAGGAAAGTAAGTAGACTGGCACTCTTTTAATAAGGTTTTCTTGTTGTAAGTGCTAGGACATAGGAGCACCTATGGGCATTACAGTGGAATATAGGAATATCATAGAAATGATACGTTTCTACCAAGTGGACTCAATATTGTGAGAGATTTAAAGTTTTGCTACTATGTAATCTCTGCGACATGACAAGGCAGTTACACTGTATGGCTGTTTATAATATGTACTAGTTAGTAGGCTTGTGCGTTTTCATTGTTGAAACCAAATACCGAATAAACTAATATGGCAGTGGCTAAACATCCCAGTAGAGTCGCTAATACAGACCTTTAACTCCTGAAACCTCCCCAGGCCAAGTTGCTTTGAGCTCTACCTTGTCCTGCACTTTGCCACAGAGACTGAAATCCCCGTTCCTTCCAAGCCAAGTTGCTTGGAGCAGTTGTCTGAGACAATCGTTCTAAGCAACTTGGCCTCGGAGGAACAGGGATTTTAGTGCCCCTGACAAAGTGCAGGGCAAAGTACTGGTTGGAGCAGCTTTGCCTGGGAAGACCAATGGCTTGGGCGTCATGAGTTAAAGGTCCGTAAGAGGGACTCTATTGGTCGCCACCAGGGGGCTCGTCTGGCATCAACCAATGAAGAGCAGCTGCCCTTCATTGATTGATGGCAGAGGATCCCCCTGCCGGCAACCAGAGTCGCTCTTACGGACTTTTAAAATCCTGGCACCAAAGCTGCCGCATATTATTATTGGGTTAACCCTGTATTAACCCCAGCTAGAAAAATAAAATAGGAAAAAAAAAACAAATAAGAAGAACGTACACGAATATTCGGCCAAAAAGAACATGAGAACAGGCGAATATTCGTGGAATACGAAGATTTATTTTCACGAAGAAGAACACGAAGACTTGGCCAGCACCACAGTCTGCTAGTTAGTATTGTTATCGAGTGACATATGTCAAGGTGATATATGGGTTAGTGTAGTGCACATCTTATTGCGCATATATGAATGCGGTTGTGCCTTAATAGTTTGATCACTATCCTGAATATTCCAGGCCTCTTCAGGGTGTAGGCTGCTGGCTGCTTTGAAACTGTAGTAATTGAATGCATTTACTATTTATTTTGACACACAACAGAGACACACCTGTAATAATCCAGTTTTTCCATAAATATTATTCTTAGAATCCATTACTGTTTCTCAATCGTCTTCTCAGTATTAGAGTAAAGACACACAATAGAAATTAATTCATTATGTAAATAACATAGTTACCGACAGGGCCCAATTTGCTGGGTTAAAATTTTCTAAGTGTGTTTATGTCCCAAATATAAAAAATGCCTCAACATTGCACATGTGAATAAAGAGGCAGAGATGGTTTGTAAACCTTAGCATAACGCCACGTGTGCTCAGTTGAAATATATATGTTCATGTACAGTATATGTATGCATGCGAATGTCTATCTATATATTATACTGCAAAATACACACACCCATTTATGGCATGCATGTTGAAAACTACATTTGTAGAAATACTTCAGATAGAGGTAATGTTATTTTAACTTATAATATAAAATAATTTACAGTATAATATGCACCTCCCAAAGTGTCCTAAAAAAAGAAGGAAAAATGTGCCATGTTACAATGGATATTATTTTTGAACAGAAGTTTCTTGTTTTAAATATATGGAAGACTATACACGGCTCATTTTAGCTCTGCGTGGCATAGTAATTATTATTATTATTTATTGTTTTATATAGGGCCATCAAATTCCTTAGCACTGTACAATGGGTAGACAGGACATAACAAGTAGCATGTAACATAACAATTTGACTTACAGAGACAACAGGTGAGGAGGGCCCTGATCACATGAGTTTACAATCTAGAGGGATTCGGGTGTATTACACAATAGGTAAAAGGTAAAAGTGCCATTGTTAGGGATAGACCAGCCTTGCTAGTAAAAGTATTGCAGGAGAGGGAGCAGGAAGCTAAAGGAATATAGGAGTATGGGAGGACGTTAGTGTGCTATGTTGTAAGCATCCTTAAAGAAGTGGGTCTTGAGGGATTTTTTGAAGGAATAAAGGCAGGGGGAGAGACGGATAGGCAGGGGGAGAGCATTCCAGAGGATAGGGGCAGCCCTGGAGAAATCTTGTAAGCGGGCATGAGAGCTAGAAATCAGAGGAGAGGATAGAAGGAGAACATTGGATGAGCGGAGAGACCGGTGAGGAGTGTATTAAGAGATGAGTGAGGAGATGTAGGGAGGGGAACCGCTTTGAAAGTAAGAGTGAGGATTTTGAAATGAATCCTGAAGCGCAGAGACTGACAGAGGGGAGAGACGTTAGTGAAGCTATGGGAGAGGAAGATAAGTCTGGCAGCAGCATTCATGGTGGATTGTAGAGGGGTGAGACGGTTAAGAGGGAGACCAGCTGTCACGACCACTGATACCAAGGCGCACACCTTCTTCTGCCCAGTAGCCCACCACCAAAGGAGACCCTTAGTGACAGCAAGCGGATATATTAAGGGCCGAGTTGGAATGCAAGGTGCAGGAACCACGACAACAGAACCAGGAATGAACTCAGCAGTGCAGGGGTTAATACAAACAGGTTAGTCTGGATAGCCGGGTCGGTACACAAAAGCAGGTAGTAATACAAGCCAGGTCGGTAACAGAGCGGGTAGTCAGACGAGCCAAAACTGGAAACCAGAAGATACAGGCAAAGGTACAAAATCGCTAGGCAAAGAATCGTCAGGCAGGCAAAGGGTCAAAAACTAGCAACTTCAGAGAACTCTCAGGCAACAAATACCACAACAGGGTACTAGACAGAGCATTTCTGGGGTTTTTAAATCCGGTGCTCTACTCCCAGGCTGCATCACAGCAGCTCTAGACGGCCTCCCAGAACCCCGCCTCCGGCCCAGTCCAACCGCGCCCCCTTCACAGCAGCCAGGAGGAACGCCACTGGACCGGGAGCAGGAGAGTACAGAATACTGGGGTTCACTGCTCCCAGATCCTGCCTTCATACTTTGACGCCGGCGGTCGGACATCCCACTGCACGCATCAAAGGGGTTAACAGTCGCCCCGGTAACCGCCGCGCGCGAGCAGCTCTCTGCACGTGCACACCCGGTACCGAGGGAGTGACACCAGCTAAGACAGAATTACAATAATCAAGGTGGGAGATAATAAGGGCATGGACAAGAGCCTTAGTGGCATGCTGTGTTAGGAAGGGATGGATGCAGGCAATGTTTTTAAGTTGGAGACGGCAGTTTTTAGAGACAGACTGAATATGGGGTGTGAACGAAAGGTCAGAGTCAATGGTGACACCAAGACAGCGGGCGTGAGGAGACGGGGAGAGGATAGCACCATTAACATTGAGGGAAATGTTCTCTATTGGTATATGTCACTCATTTACTTTCTCCCCAGTTGTGATTATAAACCTCTTCTCCAGGTCTGCCCTGGCTCCAATATCACGCACTGTGGTTAGTGCCGTTATCTTCTCTTCTGGGATTTGGATCTCTGGGATTCTTATCTACCGTCAAACTCTGCGTATATTGCTCTCTTATCATGGATGGATGTTTGAGCCACGTGGAAAAACAAGCTTGAAAACCAAAGCATGGGCAGTAGGTTCAATTATCATTAAGCATTGCTGGTCTTTCACATTTTAGACTGCGCTTATATTGATGCTAACAGCTGTATTAGATTGCGGTCCCTAACCAAGTATGAACGCTGCTCTTGGATGTGCCACATATCAATATATTGTGTAATAGTCAATTCACTAATAGCATATACAATAGACAACATGTTATCAATATTTTAATAAAACAAAACAAGCAAATGAATGCCTGCTCTTCATCTGACATTGTGAATGGGTTAACATTAACTATATATGAGAACAGGGGGCAAATGTTATCTATAATGGTATTTATAAGAGCCGAAGAGTATTGGGTCAACAATGCACTCCAAGTTTATCCTATACTAGGTCTGTTGTGTCAGCTCAAGAAGAAGATTTATTTGATCAAATTTCAACACACTTCTTTCGCAAAGTCTGTGGAAATCAGTTTCCATACATTCTGACATAGACTTATCCATCCCAGGGTTGTATGAAGATAATGTCCAAGAGGCAACCAATGCTTTATAGCTTCCAGATGTCTCTTCCGAAGCTGCCAGTGCCGCCCTTGGAGGATACAATAGAAAGGGTAAGAAAGCTGCTGGCAGATTTATTGTTATGTACCATGTACAACATGTGGCCATGTGTGATGAGAACGACATATAGTATATGTAGTTTTGGGAAGTACAGGGGCCAAAGAAAGTGTGTGGTGAAGAACCTGCCAGTTTTATATAAATGTATCTTCCATTATCTTATAAGATTCCTAGCTGTAATGTGTTATTTCCACTTTGCTATATTTGACTCATATGATTTATGCTTTTCTTTCCTATCTGATAATATTTTCCATGATGCCCAGTAATTTGTTTTAATCATTGTTTCTAGTACCTGCAGTCAGTTCAACATTTACTAGATGAGGAGAAGTTCAGTAAAATGAAACAATTGTCAGAGGAATTCAAGGCAGATCTAGGACACAAATTACAAAAGTATCTGCACCTAAAGTCGTGGTGGTCGTCCAACTACGTGAGTAGTTTGTAAAGCAGCGTTGCTGGTATTGTATGACTGACATTCACTGGAGCAGCAAGTAACATGTATACAAGGTATATACATAAAATAAGCACTAGATCTTGCTACATTAATTAAAGTAAAATTTCCTGCTATATAAAAAGAGTACTTTTATTTATGTGCCTATGGTATTTTGCTATGTTAGGGGACTTGGTCTTTGTTGGAAGTTGTGCCCAATCATGATGGGTTTTTTTTTTTATATATCTTCCATAAATTTTCCAGGTTCCCATCTTGATTTAATGTGAACTTGTATCTAAAGGACCACCCCAGCTCCAATTTAATGTAAAATGCATATTGGAGTCCATTTTGGAATATTTTGCTCTTCATTGCAGTGATCCACTACCCCATTGGGCAGTGTAGCAACTCCACTAAAACAGCTGTTGCTTCCTGGATACGGTGCCTGAAGCCGTCATTTAAATCAAGAAAAACAAGCATAATCTCAAACAGGTGTAAAATGCATCACCTGTTACAGATAAAGGTAGTAAGAGGGACCATCTGTGGTAGTAAAACTTCAACTTTTCCTCGATGACACAGGACAAAAATAATTGTTAGGACTTCATCATATTGTATGTTTACTCTGAGTGCCCAACAAAATGAATGGAAGGATGGCATTGCATACAGAATTAATCAGGAACTTGAGTTTCTTGTGGCCCTCTTCATATAACTTATCCATCCTACAGGTCAGTGACTGGTGGGAGGAATACGTTTACCTGAGGAGCCGAAGCCCGATCATGGTGAACAGCAACTATTATGCTATGGTAAGAACCACTGCTGCGTCCATACTGCTGCTCTCAGGTGCTTGGACCTGTACTGGTATTTTTTGGTCCTACAACTCCTTCTGTCCTTATCCAGTAATCATATGTAGTCTACCGACTGTATCCGTGATTTGTCTGAAAAAGGATGTGAAGAATACTGTGGGAAGTACACAAGCAGAAAGGAACAGCTAGCAGCCAAAACTCATTCTGTGGGTTGAATTGGGCCGAGTACCCTTTACCTCGGATCACAAAGGCAGCATTTTATCACAGCTAGAATCATTTTCTGTTTCTTAGGCAACAACCTGCTTTTGTGTTACATGACGATGAAACAATCCCTGAGATGCAGTGAACCATTGTATTTTTATCTAGTGTTGCCCGACCACGCTTTATGTATATTATGTTTCATGCCATACTACATATATTTTCTGCCTTAATGTCCCATAAGTACATCCTACCACGCCTGAGCATTCTCTATACAAACTGATGGGACATTTTTGTTTTCCACTCATTGTTCTTTGTTATAAAACAACTACATTTACAGATAATTGTATTCTCTATTATGTGTTTTAATTCTACTGTTTGCATTTTGTCTCTTAGGATTTCCTAACAGTGCTTCCAACATCAAAACAAGCTGCAAGGGCAGGTAATGCCATCCATGCCATGATGCTCTACCGCCGTAAGCTGGAGAGAGGTCTTATTCCCCCGGTGAGTCATTCAGTTATTCTAGATGACTTTGATAAACCCAAGAAATGTGAAGAGAGCCGCCATTACTGTTTTGTGCTTTGGGGATAGCGGTAGGATTGACAACATGCAATAGACAAGGCCAGGTTAAATAACTGGAGCACATAACAAAAAAGGCCTCTTATTTTCTCATGGTAAATTATTTTTGCCACCTCAACACAAATAAAACATAATGACTGTAAAGTAAACCATAAAAGAGTTTATTGCAAATTCCTCTATATTCCTTCATGATGTCACATTATGTCCCATCTAATTGGAGGCCTGGCCATTGCACATGTACAAACCGTGTTTCACTGTACATGTGCAGCCAATTAAGTGCCAGTCTGCAGTGAAACATTGGCAAAAATATAATGTGGTGCACAACATATCACATGTACCACACAACACAAGGGTGCGATCAGCTATTGCACTTGAACTGCAACACAATCCTAAGTAACATGGAGGGAGTTGAAAGGAAAATCTGTGAAGAAAGGGAAGGAGGAGCCTGAACAGCCAATCAGAGCTTTCTCTGTGACCTAAAGCCCTCCCACTCCTGACTGGGTGCAGATGGGAGAGAGGAGCCGGCTCTGTGCTTGTTTATGCCTACTGTAGAGCGCCTCCTCTCTGCTATTGCCTCACAGTGCCGGACACAGGTAGCTCAGGCTATTGCAAATCAAGTATGCCACTCTGGGGCCCTGGAGCAATAGCAATTGTTCCATGTCCTCCTTGTTTAATCCAGCCCTGGCAACAGAAGTACAATGCTTTGCCTCAGCTAAACTGTTCTGGGGATAGCCGCATAGAGAATTCCGTGAAACACGAGGTTTAACTTCTACCAATGTCATTGATATAATAATACATTTCTGAATATTATTGTAATGGCTGAGCGACATATTGTCGTATATGCATTGATTAAGAAATCAAAGTACTAATGAGCTTTCCTATCCACAGGCTATGGCTCTTGGTATTGTCCCTATGTGCTCCTATCAAATGGAGAGGATGTTCAATACTACAAGAATTCCAGGATCAGAGACTGGTAATCGGCTATTGTAAAATATATATGATTATGGATAATTTAACAGCTAGGATAGCTGACTAAAATCTTACTCTACTCTCAAGATGTGTATACAGCCAGACTGGTGTTCCCAGTGCATATCTATCATCACATGGTTGATACTATACATTAGGCAAAATTTACTAAAGTGTGAGTTGAGGAGAAGTCTCTAACGCTCTCTAATAGGGAGTTGCCTGGAGAGTTTATAAGAGATTGTTTTTTTTATGTCTGTGACTTCACTATACATTATGAAGGTCCAACTTCAGTGAGCATCTGCTGCTAGCTTAGCTAGCCCGCCCGGTATAGTATATAGCTAAATCTCCTTAGTGAATAAACCCCAAAACATGATTTAATACAGGTATATCCATTCAAAAAACACAAAGCATATTATGCATACTGACTTGCACAATGTATTCACAGATCGTCTCCAGCACCTTGTTGAGAGTCGTCATGTGTGTGTGTACCACAAAGGACGTTATTACAGACTGTGTCTGTATGAAGAAGGCAACCTGCTCAGCCCACGTGAGCTCCAAGTTCAGATTCAGCGCATACTTGATGACCCCAGCCCACCTCAACCTGGGGAGGAAAAACTGGCAGCACTAACTGCAGGGGACAGGTGAGAAGAAACAGAAAAGAAAAGGAGGACATTTGGGTAAAATTGCAGAAGGTGCAGGCCCCCCTCTCCTGAAATTGATGTTATTGATAGTATCCTATCTCTTATCATGTAAGGAAAACATGAATAGCCCGCTGTTCTGCATAAACTAACATGCAGCATTTACGAAGCCTTCTCTCCTTTCAAGGTGCTTACACTATTTTGATTGTTTGTCATGGGACAATTCTTTTCTTGTTCACCATGCAGGGTTCCTTGGGCAAAGGCTCGCACTAATTTCTTCTCTCATGGAGTGAATCGTGCCTCTTTGAGTTGTGTGGAACGTGGCATCTTCTTTGTTAGTTTGGACACAGAACCAGGTGGATTTCAAGAAAGTGACAAGTCCTCACTTAGTGTGTATGCCAAGTCCCTGTTACATGGAAACTGTTACAACAGGTAATGTGGAAATGTCTTGTGATACATTTTATTAATAGCACTAACTGCAAGGGAATCTTTCCAACTGTCTTGTATTTATGATTACCATCAACGCATACAGTGAAGTGGGAATTTATTGGCTAACACTGTTCATTAGGTAGCTACTGCGGTGTATAATATATTATCTGAGATAATGAATGTTTGTTTTTGTTATATTCACAGGTGGTTTGATAAATCCTTCACTCTGGTTGTATACAGTAATGGGAAGCTGGGGCTGAACGCTGAGCATTCCTGGGCTGATGCACCTGTCGTTGGACATCTGTGGGAGGTACAATGACAAACAATTACAGTGAAATGCACAGGTCCTGTACGCATGGTTGCATACATGTTAGTGTCACAGACATGGGAACAAAATGGTTTTAGTATGGAATATTGTTTTTTATTTTTTAAAAAGGGGAAGAGGAATTCTGGTGTATTAGGTTGCATTAAACTCTTCACTGATGAAACAATGGCTTCACTGAGGTCTCATGTATATTGAGATCATGCATACCACTGAGCTGTGACTCTTGAAGACCTGTCCACTCATATGCATGTTCACATAACGCCCATGATGAGTTTCATATGTACTCAGAAAATATGAATGTTCTTGACCTTTGATTGAAGAATTTCATGTATCCAAGAAAACCTAAACAAATTGAATAATAATAAATATAAACATGTGTTATTGTAACTGTCCTAAAAGCAAAAAACAATCCTAGATGGAAGTAAAATCTGAGCAAAAAAAGATGAAAAGATCTATAGAAACCATAGAATTCAAAGGGAGTGTACTTTCTTTTTCACATGACTGTATATGAAACCATATGATTCTGTAGAGTTAACCATTTTATTTAGAAACTTATCATAGAGGAACAAGATTATAGTATCACAGAACTACACTAGTCTACATTTAAAACTTTTTTTCTGGGGCTAATATGTAAAAATAATAATATGATTGCACTGCATTTTCAACCTTTACTAGTCCCCTCTGTGTGTGGTTTCCTTGCACAGGGCCATGCACATGCTTGGGCAACATCATTTAGTCACAATTATGAGGATCAGTTTCTAAAGTGTTTTTGCTCAGGCAGGGAGTTCCCATGTATCAGATCCTTCAAAGCAATTTTATCTGGGTTGTTTTGACTTTGTACCTCATTCTAGATCTTTACACAGAACAGTCAAATAATAGTTACCTATGTATCAGAAGGCAGATTTTCAGGTTCCTAATGATTTTAGTGATAGGAATGGTGGTTGCTTGCAAACAGTGGTGTAACTACAGGGGTCACAACTGTGAAGGGGCCTGTCTCTCTAGGGCACCCAGATGTCTATGTATACATGTATGTGAGCATGGATGTTTATGTATCCGTGTATGTGAGCATGGATGTCTATGTATACATGTATGTGAGCATGGATGTCTATGTATAAATGTAGGTAAACATGAATGCATATGTAAAAGCATTTGTATGTATGAGCATGAAGTGTTTGTGTATTAGCATAGATGTGTAAGTGTAAGTGTGTGTGAGAATGTATGTGTAATTGGTGTATTATGGCGTAGCATGAGTGTGTAAGTGTTTGTGATAGCAAATGGATGTGTATGTGTTGTGTTTGTGTGTGGAAATGTATATATATAAGTGTGAGGGATAAATTATGGAGGAGTCCAGTATGCAGGAAAGTTCAGAGAACACCGCTTAGAAGATCATGCCCTTAAACTGAAGTAAGCCGAGGTCAGGGGTACCAGAGAAGCAGCAATCCATTCAAGAGGCCAAGGTCAGGGTATCCAGAAATATGTCGGAGTCCGTAAAACAAGCCAGGGTCGGGGTAGCCAGAAATATATCAAAAGTTGGCTCAGGCAGAGTGTTTGGTGGTTAGGATGTCACTCGTAAGCTGCTTGGGGGCAAAGCTGTTGGATATGTTGCTTGGGGAAGTTGGAGTGCCCCGGGTCAATTTTCACACCATGACTCTGGTTTCTAGTTATGCCCCTGCTTGAAAAAAAGCATTTAATTACATATAACATGTCTGATACAGTGCCTCTAATCACAACAGATCAAATAATAATTATGATATGTTTATACATTAGTCTTCAAATAATAATAAGCCTTAAAATCAGAGTGCTAAGCAGAACATATTGTCAGACACTCCAATCAAAATAGATTATCACCTCTTTCGCTCACAAAGATAAGTAGCTATTTTTTTACCAATATTGAAATAGTGTAGTGGGACACCGGATGTCAATGTCTAAATGACAAAATGTTGTTTTTGTATTACTCTTAGAACTGGATTTGTTGGCTGTGGTAATGCACACAGCAAAAGTAACAACTGCCCACAACCCAAAAGCCTCTAGAGGTATAGTAGGGGGATACCACTATTCTTCTTTGCATTTTTCTTGTAATTTGGTGTCACTGATCCAGTTAAATGTGAAACTGATCACGTGAAATGCATCACTATTATTTTATGGTTGCAGTTTTGTTTAATATTGTATATTATATATCTTGAATTGCTATACACAAATATATACTGGTTTACAGTATGAACATTGTCATTTTATGCTTTCTTACGTAATAGTAGCCATTGTTATTGTAACTGTCTGTAGAGGTAAACTCAAGTATTTTACTAATACTGACCCTGTTTGATTTGGGGCTCACTCATATTCTTGTCTGTTTTAGTGCTTCCTCCCTACATAAGATGCTGTAACTGTTTTGTATTTGTTCAATACTTGGTCCTCCTTTGTTTTACTGCCTAGTCTTGTCTTATCATTCTTATTATCATTATCATTTCCTTTCCTAGTTTGTTTTGGCCACCGATTGTTTTGAACTGGGTTACACAGAAGATGGAGACTGCCATGGTAATCCTGGCTTAGACCTACCGCCACCATACAGACTTCACTGGGATATTCCGCCGAGGGTGGGTAATTCACTCAGAAAGACATTAGTCTCAAGCAAACCAGGCACCTTCAGAAAGCACAGTGAAATCAATATAAAAATAAGTTGGGGACTCATTACGCTACATGGAAACCAAGAAGTATGGTTACTCTCTTGCAAGCATAGGTTTATATCAGAACATGAGGTGCAATAAAACAGAGTATCTGTAAAACAAATCATATCAATATGGGGAGATGATTTTGGTTAAAGCTTATATAAACACTTCCTTGTGTAAATTATCTTGGTTAATAAAGGCATACATATAGAAATGTTTTTTAATCATAGGAGATTAATCAGGTGTCAGGAGATGTTCTCCTGTGTGCCAAATAGCTGAGGGGAAGCACCGTGAAATTTTAAAGGACCCTCTCTGTTTTCTGTAGCAATCATACATTAAACATTGTTGGGTAATATTATTCAAAATAGTGTTTTAAAGGTATACCACATACATATGTATTTTGTACTGGTGATTGAAGGATGTTATGCTACCATATGTGCAAGGGTTACTGGCAGATTATTGTAATGATATTGAGAATGGGTGAAAAATTTATTTTTTTTGTGTGTCACATAACGCTAATTAGTCAGGATCAATATCAGGTACTTCTCCAGGAGGTTATGGAAGAATTACTAATTTAAATGTCCTGTCTCCCAGTGTCGGGAAGTCATCGATGAGTCTTACATGACGGCAAAGACATTAGCCGACGATGTGGATTTTCACTGCCTTCGTTTCACAGACTTTGGGAAAGGCCTCATCAAGAAATGCCGTACCAGTCCTGATGCCTTCCTCCAAATAGCTCTACAGCTGGCACATTACAGGGTAATTTAAGTGCTAAAAGATTATAATACTAACCTTGGGGCTTTCTCCGAGTTTATCTTATGTGTTCGCTAAATATATTTTTGCATTGGCACAGTCATTGTCCAGTATTTCAACCCTCACTTATTAAACGCTTTTTATGTTACATCACAATATTATCAATCACACATTGTTCTACATTGTGCTCTTACTCTAATACAGGATAAGGGTCACTTCTGTCTCACCTATGAAGCATCCATGACTCGCTTGTTCCGTGAGGGTCGTACAGAAACTGTGAGAGCCTGTACCAGACAGTCTTCTGACTTCGTAAGAGCTATGGAGGATCCCACCCAAAGTGTGAGTGCCAGACATATGGACATGATGTCCCTATGCATGATATTTGTTTAATGTGATCCCAGTCACTTGCAATGCTGGATAATCTGATTTTTTTTATTGAATCCAATATTTAATTGTGTAGGATGCCATTCGCCTAGCTCTTTATCGTGCCGCTGCTGATAATCACCAGCTTATGTATCGTTTGGCGATGACAGGGAAGGGGATTGATCGCCACCTCTTCTGCTTATACCTTGTGTCTAAATATTTGGGCAAAGACTCCCCGTTCCTCCAACAGGTGAGACATAGTGTTCATTTTTACTTTGTGTGCCTGTAACATCACAATGATAAACTGTCCTTTTCATATAATAACTCATAGGTTTATGAAATAAGTCATCAATACTAATACCATGCCCTAATAAAAGTTACTAGATGGTTCCATGTATAAAATAACAGGGTCATATTTAATTTTGTCAGAATATTTTTTTCAAAGGAAAGTGGATTGTTCAGCTATAGAGCGGTTGAATGATGAGTAGAAGCAGTAAAAACTCACATATGCTGATAAAATCTACCTGTGCTTTTCTGTACAGTGTTTACGTACATTATACGTGTCAGTTGTGTGAATTGTGTATAAAGCACATTACATGTACATACATAGTGTATATGCTGTTCATAACAGGTCTGCTTTCCTGTGTACTGCAGGTACTTTCTGAACCCTGGCGTCTTTCCACATCACAGACCCCACAGCAACAGCTGAAATTATTTGATTTGGAGAAGTTTCCAGATCACATTTCTGCAGGTGGTGGGTTCGGACCAGTAAGTGAAGCATTTTTACTTGGCTTTAATTTTAGAGAAAACATTTAGGTATTGTAATGCTTAGGGTAATTGTGTGCACTAGCCAAGCGATAACCCTCTTAATTAAAATCATTTTTCATTGGTTTCCTAAAACAAGGTCTCCCTACAGCTTAATCTGTATGTAGTGAATTCTCAAACTGTTCTTTCTCATTCCCTGATGTTTTCTTTTGTCTACCATACTATTCTTCCCGACCAAGGAGGTAATTAATCACTGATTTTTTTTCTTCTCAAAGGTTGCTGATGATGGTTACGGAGTCTCTTACATTTTTGCTGGTGAAAATCTTATCACATTGCATATTTCTAGCAAGTTCTCCAGCCCAGAGACAGTAAGTTAACATAGCTGTTTCTAAGGGGCACATAGACTTCATGTGCCAGGGGGCTGTAGAAGAGTTTTTAATATTTGGGTGATATCATCTAATATTTGGGTGCAGTTGTAATTAGTATTGTATTTCACGATTTTGCTGTAGTAAAAGAATGCAAAAAAAACGCATTCTGTTTTTTTGCATTCTTATACACTGGACTAATACGGCTACCCCAAACTGCTGTAGTAAAATAAAGCTCCTTTAGGACTTTGATATTTATCCATTAATATGCAAGCTGCATGACTAGACCCAAAACACTAGCGTAGCTACTGGCGTCGCAGCGAATGGGGCCTGTGCCTCTAGGGTGACTGGTGCGACTGGTGTGAACATCTGTGTGTGTGTGAGTATGGATGTCTAATTGTGTGTGTGAACGAGCATGGATGTCTTACTGTGTGTGTGAGAGCATGAATGTGTAATTGTGTGTGTGAGCATGAGCATGCATGCATGCTTAATTGTATCTGTGTATGTTGGAAGAGGGGGGAAGAGGCAAAGAAAGCACAGACAAATTGTGTGGGGGCAATGATGGGACAGCTTTTTTTTGCACCAGGGCCCTGTGGTTTTTAGTTACGCCCCTTACCCAAAATGTCATCTGCTTCACAGTATGAAATTCACTAAAATGTACTGTGGACCAGCTAGGAAGCTAAACTCATCATGTACTCTGAAAAGCATGTCTAAAAAGTTCAATATTTTAAGAATTCTAAACTTTGTCATCTTGGTGCTGGACAGTAGCCTACCCCGAGCCTTTCTTGAAATTATTTTCTGAGCTTCTCAGAAAAAGAGAAATATACTGCAGTGTTCAGGCCTCCTTAACTGCAGTTAAGTTTCAGGCATTAGTGGCAATTGGCAAAAAAGCAATCAAATAAAACAAGTACAGTAGTACAGAAACCATTACATTTTGTAATTCAGTTCTATGTATGTATGGCATGTAAAAGATATAAAATGACATTTTGAGAAAAAAGAAATAGATTGGATGTACTGTAATGTTAAAGTATGATAATAGCTTAGATGATATTTCCAGAAGGAAATTCGGAGAGAGTTCAGAGGAGAGCTATCAAAATGGTGAATGGTTTGCAGGATAAAATATCAAGAAAGAACTGGTTGGGCAGACTGCATGGGTTGCCATCACTTTCTATTAATAAGGGTTCTCAATATGTATAGCTTGTAGGAAAGAACAGAAAGGTGAGATATAAACATTTAAATACTTAAACGGATTTGTCAAAGTACAGAAATGGAGGAGAAATGTTAGAACAGGAGGACATATTTTAAAACAAGAGGTTCAGAGGTTTACATGCAATGTAAGGGGGTTTTACTTTACCAAGAGGGTGGTAGATAAATAGAACAGCCTCCCATACAAAGTGGAAGGGGCTGTTTACAGTGAAGAAATTTAAACATACAAGGGATAGGCATAAATCTGTCCTGAACTTGAGATAAGACTGATTAATATCAGAGTATTTACATCCCCCAAAAAAGGGCAGACCAGGTGGGCCGAATAGATCTTATCTGTTGTTAAATTCTACATTTCCGTATTGATTTGGGGGATATTTGAGTATTTCTGTTAAGTTATCCAGATAGATACTGCTAACTCAAGTATCTAATTGTGTCTTATCTGTTAACAGAATTCTCACCGTTTTGGGCAGCGCATCTGTCAATCCATGCGGGATTTGGCTCAGCTTCTCACTTCCCCTGTCCGGGACTGATGTTCTAACCCAGTCACTGCTGGGTGATCACATGATTCATTACATGACTGGTTACCTTTCACTCACTTCAAACTTTATCTAATAGTGGTACACGTTGTAATCATAAACATTTATTGTCTAGTGTGTGCCATACTGGTATTAGTGGGATATGACTGAAAATGACACAATAACAAATCAGAAAACTGGTTTTGGAGATGAATTCATTTATTATTATTATATATAGACTTTCTCATTATGTACACCACAATCCATCACTAACATAGCACACATAGCAATATGCCTTGGACTTAGGGTTTGAATTTGCACACAAAGTGGTTTTGCATGCGACACGGAGCATCATTCCACTTATTGAATTCTAAGGAGAGAAGAGAAATAAGAATGCATTTATCTCTGGTTTTAGTCCCCTGGGTGTGTTATACTGATTATTAAATTACTGCACTACATACAACATGTTAGTAAAGGTATCTTATGATCAGTTGATGTTTAGTCCACCTCTGCCATACTTACTGGATCCTATAGTCAGCTCTCCACAGTACTCCTCATTATTCAGATTATTGGGTTCTCCATTCTCCCATGTCCTGTAGTTGTACATTGAGCCATCATTCCACTTCCAACGACGGTTCTAAGGATACAAACTCAATTACTCAATTCTTACTAGTAAACTAGTAAGGATACGTGTTCTCCAAATTAATAAATGCATCATGATTTGTCATCTCCAGGAATGCAGACTTCAGCCAACTAGGTTCTATGAGCCTCTGAATGAGATTCTGTATCTATGAATCCACATTTGCTCATGTTGGAGGATGCAAAAAGCTTACTTTTCGTATAGCACCCAAAAGTACATTGTATTAATTTTCTTGGTTTGTATGGGGGCCCCTGCATTAACACCCTCCATGACATTGCACTACACAGCATTCTGTGATGTTTTTTTGTGGGTTTTGTGGAGTTCAGAATCCCCAATGTGCCATACCCTAAGAATAGATCTGTTCTGTGATAGCTCCCTAGAGTAGATAGAATCTGATAGAGGAGGTAAAGCTGGAGAGATTTTTAAGGACAATATATGTAGTTTCAAATGTCATTTAGCTAGCCATTTCATGTAAACTAAGACTGTCTAAGTGTCTACAGCTTCTAGCAAATAGATGGGAAAACACTGACTGAAAATGTAAAGAGTGTTCTGGTTGCTAGCTAGAACAGTAACAATCCAGTTACCTGTCTTTTGTTAATGCAGCAAGCCATTGACTTGACATAGATGGGTTTCATATGCTTACTTCAGTCTCCACACTTTTGGGTCTATTTTAATTTTAAAAAATATTAGCTTACCTGCTCAGGGTCATGGAGTCCAATCCAAACATCTACAGACGGTGTATAAGCAGAAACGTGACTTCCAATTATTGATGCCTCTGCTTCATCCAATATGGAGGCCAAATGTGCACCATGCCCGTAACTGACACATTCAAACTACAGGAGAAAAGTAGAATTCCTAGTGTTACTTAAGGAATACAAACACAGGTTCCATGAGCGAAATGTGACATATGTACCAAGCTAAGTTACTGTAAGAGAAGTGCTACTGTATTAGTAAGTGAACTCACATTTCAGACTATCCCTGGTCCTATTCTTTTAAAACTAAATACAACACAGTACTCATACTCTTTTCTGTGTGGGATCAGCAACCTTGCAGCATCATTTCAATAGTATGTAGTTCTTTTAGTCTTCAGAAATCACCCTAGAACCATGTTACAACTCTGTACTTTGGCTGACAGTAGGGTACTAATGCAGCATACACCCATTGATCATCGGCAATGAAAGAGCGTTTGCTAGAAATGCTATGACAATGCCTTTGGTGGATATCACAGCTGGAAAAAGATAGATCTAAGTAAGTTAAGAAAAATAAAATAAGTAATAGATAATTGTCAGTGCTGGGCTCAGTTTTTCATTAAATAAACTCTTCTATTTCATGGCTCTTATGGGTAGAAATTGGATATAAGACAATATAATCTGATGGGGGAGTACCTGCTGTAAAGCAATACAATTGTATCGCCTAAACACTGCACATTATCCTGAATTATGTGATATGATTTGAGAAGGGATTCCTAAATATGGTTGTTTATTCAATCAAAGCAAGAATGTTAAGGATTATTAAAGCCATTAAAGGTTGTCTAATGGATTATTAAAGCCATATAACCCCTAACTAGCTCCCCTATAAACAGAATACTGAGTACATCTTAATAGTTCCATATAGAAAATTCTATGGCACTGTACAGGATAGACACAACAATAATGGCAAGATGTGATATTCACTGCAATGTCTAAACATTGCACGCTCCTTGCTGTCAAATCACAATCTTAACCAATCTCTATCACCAAACAATTACTAATTCTGCATATCCTTTGTGGGGTTTGGTTTGGATTCTGTGAGTAATGATCTTACTAGATCCATGACCACTTGCCCTGTGATAACACATTCTGCGCATTCCCTTTGTAACATGTACACACACACACATACACCAAATTGCTCCCCCTAATCTCACATAGTCACACAACATGTCTCTCTCTTCTCCCCGTGCCTGCATGTAGAACATTTGTAGAAGATTACATACATTTTTCATCCCTCTATATTTATTCTCTTTTCTGTCATGCCTTCCCATTCTCTTACCTCAGCCTCAGACCAGGTCAGTCGGAATCGGAAATATCCATAGCAGTGGGACTTATAATAAAACCAACCAAAGGGGCAGGAGGAGCGGGGAGCAGCTGAAAACAAGAAATACTATTTACAGTAATACCTAGTAATGGAGTAAGAAAATTAAGAACTGAGTCCTCAAATATGTTCCCCTCATTATAAATTAGCGTTTCAAAAATATATAGAGAATACATGAGTTTCTAGATTTCACCCTATATCAAATTAAATAACACCTTCTGTACATGTTATACATTCATAAGAACACATTGTAAACCTGCTCACTCTACCTATATGATGTATTTATAAACATCCATGTTTGGCTCCTTTTAATTACAATATCAAACAAGCGTGGAGGTACTTGCATATAAATTTGTTCAAAATACACATAAATGACAGTGCTTCATCATCTGGCCCAATATTATTGGCTAATGCTATAAATATATATAAGAAGGTCAGAGCACTCCTAATTGTTTTCTTGCACATTTTATTTATTGTGTACCAAAATTATTATTTATTATTTTATATGGTGCCAATATATTCGTAAGCATGTAAAGCTGAGGCAAATTATCATCCAATTTGAGAATCTATAACCCCTTTCCCCTACATTCGAGTTCTTGAAGTCAACAAGATTCAAAATATGGGGTAAAAATGGAAAAATGTTTGGCAAACAATTAACTGAGCTCTTTCGATCAAGGTGAAGCTGACTTTTCCCAATTGTTAAGTATCTAGTTTGGAAACAGAAGTTTGGGATTTCTTCAATAACCGTATGTTATCTTAGTAGTGTACAGCCACCTGACATACTCACCTTCTGACAGTGACACCCCAAGGACCACACAGCCCAGTAAGACTATACACCACGAGGAGGACATCCTGAGAACACAAAGGGGTATTAGAGTGTCTTATAATCACTTTAGTTGGATCAGTTTTTAGAAATAATGCCATTTTTCCCACTCTCCCCTTTTCTATGGTATGATGCTATGTTCTTGGCACATCAAGGCTCTTAGCAATGCACTTAGTTATGGTTGATTTGGGTGCTCTATAATGTTTTGCGTATTTTAATGAATCAGAGGGATGCCTGTACCACTAGGTAAATGGTGGTTACTGAGAGGTTGATACACTAGAAAAGCCTAAATATGTGTGTGTGTCTTGTCAAATAATTGCTACCATGTGATAATACATATCCCACTTAAGCTATTTACTTAAGCTGCCTTAAAAAGTGCTTTTTAAAAACGTTAGCATATATTTGGATTTCATATTAAGACGTATACATGATAAATAATTCGCTCTCTGGAAATAATATACATTAGTCACAAAATAGCACGCTTAGTTCATTACCTGCCTAAATGCCAGTGTCTTTTCTTAATCTTCCATCCAGCGAGATACAGAATGCTATCAACCAACTTTTCTTACAAAATAATATTCCACCAACCCATCCCCTTTGTAATATGCGCAGACAAAGCACGAATGTTCAGAACATCCCACCCTAATGGCTTGTATTTTAAAAATTATCCTGTAGAATGTTGTTTGATTTACTGCCATATTCCCAAAGAACCCTTTTCCTCTGTAGGATACTAGTTATATAATCGAGTATACCATATACAGAGCTGTTACAGAATGCAGGTAAATTTGATTTACCTGCTTAAGAATGCTGTCCGATCTGGTACCTGATGATGCTGGAAAGTGACTATGGGCATCCCCTTTATCTACATATATATAATAGATCTGAGAGGGAGTGGTCCCTCGGTGACAGATGGAGAGCAGAAAACAGGGACAGGAACTGGTAATAAGGATCTCTTTATGTCCCATGATTAAAGGGTTTAACTACCCCCCACACCCAGATAAGTAACTGACAAAGGCAAAATGAGCATTGTCCTAATCCCCACATATACATGCTTTATCCTAAATACAAATACAGAGCAGCTTGACAAACAATTGCCATGCAGAGAAGGGAAATGGTCATCTTTGAGAATGTCGCCATACATAGTTAGCTTTTCAGTTTTTGCATTTGTCATTGTCTTAGAACTAGGCTACGTCTTATTATATCTCATTTCCAATTAAGTAATAAATCAGTAGGGACAGGGATATATTTTTTTTTTGAGGGGGATTTGGTCTTCTGTCTGTTCTATAATGAGGATATGCTTATAGAGGAATAATAATCAAGAGACAAAATATCCTTGCCTCATATTCATAGGCCAGAGTTACTACCAGAACCAAATGCCTAGGTGTGAAATCTTGCATTAATGAACGCAGATTCTACAAGAACATCCATTTAGGGGGCAATTGATAAATATACGGATATGGTTCAGTGTGTTGATCAGTTGGATAGCAAAAAGAAAGCAGGAATGGTATGATACAATAATCATACACCTTTACCTGCCAAAACAATGATTTCCTGTTTTTTCTTATATTTAAGTCAAGAGTTTATGGTATCATCTAATATTTCAGCAATTCAATTATCATAATGAGCTCCACAACAGCTATCTGTTATCAGAATTCTCTTTAACTACTGAATACATTTGAACATTTGCCAACACAGCATATTGATGTAGTTTTATGTTGTAATAATGCATAAAAAAAATACTGCATTCCAATTACATTGTACCCACCAGAGATGAGACTACTATAGTGTAGCAGACTCCTTGCAGATTTAAGAAATACATTAAAGACACTCCTGCGCAACAATGTGTGGGGAAAAATGCTATAAATTTAGAATGCTCTCAAAAATAGACATGTTAATAATTTATTTTTATCATTTAACAAAGTGTAAAGTGATTGAGCAAAAGAAAAATATAAATCAAATGAATATTTGGTGTGGCCACCCTTATGTTTGGGGCCAATCGGACGCCTCCCTGATGGTATTGCATAACTGAAAAGTATCTGCCTGTACTTCTCAGCATTGTGGGGACAATTAATTTTGACTATGTCCCCAACTCTATTTTCAGACCTAAACTTGTAAGGAACCTCCAGCATGCTTCACTGTTGCCTGCAAACACACATTCTTCTACCACTTTTTAGGCCTTCTGTGAATAATCTGCCTTCTACTACAGCAAAAAATCCACATTTTGACTCATCAGTCATCTGCTGCTGTTTTTCTGCTCCCCAGTTCCTATGTTTTCATGAATAGGTGAATCACTTGGCCTTGTTTCCATGTCAGAGGTATAGCTTTTTGGCCACAAGTCTTCCATGAAGACCACTTCTGACCAGACTCCTGGTCTGAATAGTATTCTGATCACATGATCGCATGATCACATGATCACATGCACTCACACCTTATTTATTATAATATTTGCTAAACTATTGTATTCCCCCCGCCCCATAATACTAGCACACCCACGTGGATCTATATTTTTGAAGCCGACATCGAGAGAGGGGTTTCTAGTAGACTTGGGCTTCGGCCAACACTTCGTGTTAGTCTTCGTAGGAATATTCCACGAATATTCGCCCGTTCCTGTGTTCGGTTCGGGTGAATATTCATGTACGTTCTTTGTGTTTGTTTTTTGCTGTTTTTTGTAGAAGGGGTTAATACGGGGTTAACGTGGAACGCACTACGCAGCAGCTTTGGCGCCAGGATTTTAAATGTCCGCACGAGCAACTCTATTGGTCACCCGCAGGGGCCTCCTCTGCCATCAACCAATGAAGTGCACCTGTACTTCATTGGTTAATGGCAGACGAGCCCCCTGCTGGCGACCAATAGAGTTGCTCGTACAGACTTTTAAAATCCTGATGCCGCAACTTGGCCAGGAGAGACCACTGGTCTCCCCGCTCCAAGAGTTAAAGATCCATACGAACGACCAATAGAATCGCTTGTACGGACCTTTACCTCCTGGAGCCAAGTTCCACTGTCAGGAGTTAAAGGGCCATGCGAGTGAGTCTATTGGTCGCCTGCAGGGCCCCGAATAAACGCACCCTTCGTGTTTGTTTTCATGTTTGCTCGAATATGAATGCACAAATCTAGTTTCTAGGGTTGTCGCTGTAATATAAGGGAATTATTCCATATGTTTTTTGGATTCCTTTGATTTTTGGGTTTATATTATGAAAATTCACTTTCACCAGCACATGATAAATTAATCAGTTGGCACTTGAGTTATAAATACATTGTTTTCACCTTATTTACTGATACTCTTGCTTTATATATATATATATATACGTTCTCCAGACAGTAGACAGATGTATCACAGTTAATATAGCGTGGTTGGTTACATCACCAGAGCAAAAGTCCCGCAATGGTGGCTTGAACAGTGGATGCAGGGTGCAAAATAGTGGCGTTTCCATCCACAAAACACAGCAATGAAGAAAGAAATGTGAGCAATTAATGCATTTCCATACTCCAACTGATGAATCCACAGAGGTCCAATTAATATAAAAATATGAAGTTTATTGAAAAAAGAATGTCATTAACAGAGCTTACATGAAAGGGATGTATAGTGATAGACAAAGCCTCTTGGGTAAGCAAAACACTGAATGAAAGAGAAATATAATATATAGGGAATCTACTTTAGATAACTCAATTGCCTTTGTAACTGATTTTATCTTGGAATTTGAGAAAATTAGAAATATTATCAAAAATAATCTGCCCCTTCTAAAAACAGATAAAAATAAGGGATGTATTCATAAGAAACTTTTTATATGTAACTATATATGATAACCTGTGAGAGATTTTGTATGAAGATGAGAGAGCGTATAAGGGAACATATTTCTAACATCAGATGTGATGATAGAAAACCCCCCATTAATCTCAATTTTCAGCAATTTAGTGGAAGTGACCTAAATTATTTTTCTTGTTTGGGAATAGAAAGATGCAAATTGGGCCCTAGAGGTGGTAATATTAATGCTAAATTGGCAAAAAGGTTGGTATATTGGATCTTTAATCCCACTGGGATTAATAGGGAGTGGGAATTTAACTGTTTCATAAATTAGATCATGAAGTAATATTTTCATATACAATCTTTTGATGTCATCAATTCGCTCTCCCGTTTTCCTATGAAAATTGTTACCTCCTCTGTATTTTTGTTAATGTACTTCACTAAATTATATTTGTTTGCCTTCCACGTATAAATTGTATACCTATGTACATACGCATGGGTGTGCTTTTTATATCTTTTGGAGCTAAACAGGCTTGGGCCTGGTTAGCACTACTTTTCATTTTTTACCATTTATTGCTACATTTGTTGCTACATCATGGTTCAGCATATAACCTTTTCTCCTTGATTTTAAATAGGTGTATAGTCCATCTTAATCCACACTTAATCGATCCGATTTATCTATGATTAAGCCTCACGGCGAAACATGTGAGACTTCTCTCCATTGGCTTTGTTATTATAATTTTTTTCAATATATTTCATACTTTTATATTAATTGCACTTTTGTGGAGTATGGAGATGCATTAGACGTATCACGGCCCCTGTCTGTCTTGCAGTTTCTGCCTGGGGAACCTTCTTGATGCAGTATAACTACCTTGCGTCTTATTGCTTTGTTCAGTCTTCATGAACCTCACCCAGTTTTATTCCTCCTTCCTCCTATTTCAATTAATGATTGTGTTTCAAGCTACATATTAAAGTTTTGATCATTAGCACCTGTTTGGTATGATCGTTTACTCATACACCTTACTATATGCCTACAAAGTCACTGGCTTTGTGTAAGTGTACCTAGAAGGATTGATGCAATTTTAAAGGCAAAGAGTGGTCACATCAAATATTCATTTGATTTAGATTTGTCTTCTGTTCACTCACTTTGCATTTTGTTACATGATAAAAACAAACAATTAATGTGTCTATTTTTAAAAACATTCTTACTTTTCAGCATTTTTTTCCACACCTACCTAAAACCTTTGCGCAGTACTGCAGATGTTATGTGCCTCAAATTTAGGTGCAAGCTTTACCTAAAATTTACTACAAGCATCACTACTGCATACATAGAGAGTGAACTGCACATCACATCACATCATTGTCAATTAAATGTTTACATTTGCATTATGCTAGTGACATACTCATATGAACAGATGGTCTTGAATCATCGTCTTGATCATGAATGATCTATTTTTTATTTTTGAATCATAAAGCCACCCATCCGTTTTATAACGGTTGTAAAAATACCACATTAATGCTGTATTGGAGTCTGGACTAAGAGCTTAATCAGTCAATTTGGATGCTGGTGAAGATAAATATTTTTGCATCTAATACAATCTGTGCGTTAGTATCCCACGCACATGTAACAAAAGACTATAATGAACACATTTTATTTTAAATGTAAGTTCAGTACCTGAGTCGTCCAAATGGGTATACACAGGAGTACAACAAGTGTTTACACAAGGTTTTATACTGACAGGTGTGTGTGAGCCTGAGAAAACAAGAGCTGAGAAGGGTGAGGGTTGGCCTACCGCCAGAGATGCCTTCAGTTGGAGGTAACTGGGAGGGAGCAGGGCAAAGAGGACAATGAGTATGTGCTGAGTGGTTGGGTAGTGGGAATGGTCACAAACTGCTCGACTGGAAGAAAGTCTGGAGAAACTGTAAGCATGGATGTGTACTTGTGTGTGTGAGCAACAATTTGTACTTGTGTGTGTGTGAGCATGGATGTGCACTTGTGTGTGTGAGCATGGATGTGCACTTGTGTGTGTGAGCATGGATGTGCACTTGTGTGTGTGAGCATGGATGTGTACTTGTGTGTGTGAGCATGGATGTCTAAGTAGGGTGAGATGGGGTGTGTGTTAGTGAGTATGAGTAAGTGTGTGTAATTTGTCTGTTTATATATGTTGTATGTTGGAAGGAGGGGCAAAGGGGCTATGATGGCACAGACTAGCCATTGAAGTTGTGAGCTGAATAGAATTTGTTCATGTCTCCTGTGTATGTTAAAGTTTAAATGGACACAGGTATAGCTGTTGGATGTAACAAAGCCCTTGGGCAGATTCTTATTCACAAAAATGTATTAAATACAGTAACCGCAAGTATAAACAACTAAATCAATAATTAAGATTATAATTAATCCTGTATTTCAGGAAGGATGGCAAAATGCCGTAGACTTGAGGAATAAGGACACGAGTCGGAAATGTATAAACCATGTAGTATTTTCCACATTAACTGTTTTCTAATTATTGTAATTGTTATTATATACTGGACTGAGGCTGAAAAGTGGCCCTAGCACTTTAAAGCCAGTGGCTGTTAAGTGGCATCTGCAGCGGCTAGCTCATTACGTGTGGCCGCACACTATGCATTTTCGTGGTTTATCAGATGGCCAGTCACGGCCTGATTATCACACACTTAAACATTAATGCACATACAAGCTGATGTAATACAGACATGCATATTGTGTGTGAAACTGATTCGTTAGCATTACATTTGACAAAGTTGAATTGATGAATAGAGGTATATAGTTGTGGGCCTTGTGGCTATATGACAGGGGCCAGGTTACGGATGGAATTTACAGACATAGTTCCGGAGAGCTCCGCACCCAACATCGTTCCATTTCTTATACTCTGAAAGACAGCACAGAGAACAAGATGAGATTGTGAAATTGAGACTAATAAGAGTTATAAGCACAGTAGCGTATATATCCATTATCATATACAATATTTCTGAAGGGCTGGGATTGCTTTGCGAAGTATTAGATGTGAGAGTAATGAAAGTGTGCCGTGCACCACATTTCCGCTATCCATCTTTATTAAATGCAATTATTCTATATTTGAATAGATATGTGTTCTACCATGGAAACACACTAAGACTGCAGTCAGCTGCTTGCCTGCCAAACACTGTCATGAACAGTGACACGGATGTGCTTGTAAAGTATAAGATGAGATATACTTCTCCAAGCTAGAGTGTCTGTGCTAGATATATATATTTGGATATATTGTGAGTGATAAATTCTGGGTGGCAGTGCTTATGATCAATACTAGATATGTGCATGAGGACAAAGATCAATGTGACTTTTTTTGTTGTTTTTTGGCTTATTCATTTTTGGAAAACAAATTTAGTTTCATTGAATTTTGGTTCAGATGAAATTTGGAGGTCCCTCCTTATTTTGGAAGCATAATTTTTTTTAAATTATCATTCGTACAACTCTAAGGAATACTGATGTTTCCAGCCCCATTGAAGAACCAGCATTATGATCTACTTACTGGAACCACTAACAAGTACAGCACAGAACTCTTTCCCTTTTGCATTGTCTGGCACACCCGCTTTCCAGGCTGCATAACTGTACATGGATCCATCAGTCCACTTCCAGCGTCCATTCTGCAAAAAGAAGAGCAAATACTTTAGATATTAACCAATGTAACTGGTAGCACAGAAAACATGTATATATATATATATATGTATATATATATATATATATATATATATATATATATATAGTTGAAAGCCAAAAAAGAGCCATCTCATCAACAATTACTTATTTTAACTTTTTTAACTTACAAAGCACTGGTATAGGCAGGTAAACACAAAAATATAAGCATTGTTCTCTGGTGTGACATCAGTAACAGTGTCTCATTATTGCATGTGTGGGACCATATCATGGAATACTATATGTCTTTAGATAGATGACTAGCTATGAAGAATGGAGTGCAGATGGCTGCCACCAGGGCCGGCCTTAGGGGTGTGCGACCTGTGCGACCGCACAGGGCGCCATGGTAGCAGGGGCGCCTACCCGGGACTTAACTTAAAACATCGTTTTTTTTTTTTTGTTTTGTTTTTTAAGCTTTATTTAACATCATCAAAAAAAAAAAAAACACGATGCTTTAATCTAAGTCCCGGGCAGGGGTGCCGAGTGGTTGCTCGTGAAGTTCTCAGCAACCACTCGGCGCCCCTTACCCTTACTCTCATGTTGATGCCGTCACCGCGGCAGAGCGAGAAGACGGATGCCTCCCGCTCTCACCGCAGGACTCCGGCAACAAGGTAAGTGTGGGGGCGGGGGCGGTGTAGTTTGAAGGGGCAGAGGGGGGGTAGTTTGAAGGGGCAGAGGGGGGGGTAGTTTGAAGGGGCAAAGGGGAGGGGTAGTTTGAAGGGGCAGAGAGGGGGGTAGTTTGAAGGGGCAGAGAGGGGGGTAGTGAGGGGGGGCGCCAGAGGAGTAGTCCGCACAGGGCGCCACAACGCCTAAGGCCGGCTCTGGCTGTCACTATTAGTTTGTACTCTAATGAGAGTTGACACGTGTTACTGCTTTCATGAGATTATGATAAGCCATAAACATATGTGATATATAGATCCTCTGGACAAGCAAAGGAGATTGACATTTGACTAGTTGCCTGGGCAGAGCCTTGCCTCAGGAGGAGTGGGTCTTGTTGGTTTTTTCATCTCTCATTGGAGTCCAGGAGAAAATACATTCTCCAAAGTAAACCAGACAAATCCATGGGATCCAAATGGGATACACTCAGTCTACATTTTATTAAAGCATTTAATGCTGTCAAATGGCATATATTCAGAAGAAGGTAAGATATGTCTTTTTGCAGATGATACAAAGGTCTGCAATAAGGTATACATTCATCGCGGCAGTAATACAATAAAGTGACTGAGTTGTATAGCGAGAGGCATTAGTAGCAGGCAGGCCCGGACTGGCCATCGGGCACACCGGGCATTTGCCCGGTGGGCCGGGCCACGGCAGGGCCGCATTGACTAAGGGGCTGATGGAGCTGCAGCTCCAGGCCCCTACCCTACCTACGGCCGCATTAATGCGGTCCGCCACTCTAAGGGGCCGGGAAGTCCCCACCAAGGCCGGCCTTACGGGTCTGCGGCCGCACAGGGTTTAAATGAAAACATCGGGGGGTTTTTTTAACTTTATTTAACATCCTCCATGTTAAATAAAGTTTTTTTAACTTTATTTAACATGGAGGATGTTAAATAAAGTTGAAAAAAAACCCCCGATGTTTTAATTTAAACCCTGTGCGGCCGCAGACCCCTAAGGCCGGCCCTGGTGGGGACTTCCCGGCCCCTTAGAGCAGGGCCGGCGCTTGGGGTGTGCGACCGCACAGGGCGCCACACAGCAGGGGGCGGTCCGCACCGGGTGCCGCTCATCAGGGGGTGCCAACTTGCGGCACCCGGCACCCCTCCAGAGACGGACAGTAATGTCCGCCGCTGGAGGAGCAGGCTCGCAAGTGAGCGGTATCGGAGGTCTTTAACAGACCTCCGGTTCCCTTGAGTGATTTTAAGCCGGGTTCAACCCGGCTTAAAATCACTCAAGGGAGCCGGAGGTCTGTTAAAGACCTCCGAGACCGCTCCCTTGTGATCCGCCCGGCAACAGCTGCTGTGCGCCGGGGTTTGTTGTCAGATCCCGGCGCACAACACTGAAGCCACGCCCACCGCTGTCCGTGCCCTCTGAACCGGAAGAAGACAGAGAAGAACTGAAGAAGAGGAGGAAAAGGAGCTGAAAAGAGGAAAGGTAGGAAAACATTCAGTGAGAGTGGATTGGTATATGTGTGTGGATTGGTATATGTGTGTGAATTGGTGTATATATATGTGTGGATTGGTGTATATATATATGTGTGGATTGGTGTATATATATATGTGTGGATTGGTGTATATATATGTGTGGATTGGTGTATATATATGTGTGGATTGGTGTATATATATGTGTGGATTGGTGTATATATGTGTGGATTGGTGTATATATGTGTGGATTGGTGTATATATGTGTGGATTGGTATATATATATGTGTGGATTGGTATATATATATATGTGTGGATTGGTATATATATATATGTGTGGATTGGTATATATACGTGTGGATTGATATATATACGTGTGGATTGGTATACGTGTGGGGATTTGTATACGTGTGGATTGGTATGCGTGTGGATTGGTATGCGTGTGGATTGGTATTGGTATATGTGTGGATTGGTATATATGTGTGGATTGGTAAGTGTGTGAGAGTGATGGGTGTTATGCTGTACCATTTCCAATGTCTTTTTCATGATCTTATTATGCTCTAAAAGTACATCATAACTCCCATCACTCTATACTGTTCCATACAGTGGCAGAGCTGGGAGGCAGAGGCCTTGCACCCCCACCGCAGGACTCCTGAAAGGTAAGTGAACTTCAAAGAGGGAGAGGGTAGATAGTTAGGAGGGGGTAGATAGGGAGAAGGGAGTGAGAAGGGGTAGATAGGGGAGAAGGGAATGAGAAAGGGTAGATGGGGCAGAAGGGAGCGAGAAGGGGAAAATAGGGCAATCATACTCCTATCATGCCAAGTCTGCGAGTACATCCTGGAATGATAAGAATGTGATTGCTGTTAACAATCATATATATATATATATATATATATATATATATATATACATATATATATATACATATAATATTGTTTTTTAATTGTTTTGTCCTATTTTGGTGTGTTACTTACTTTAAATAAAAGTGTTAGATTTTTTTATGGTGTGGGGAGGTCATATTCGGTTTCGGACAGGCTCTGCGTTAATGCGCCCATATAGGCCCAGTCAGTCCGGTCCTGACTGGGCCTATTTTAAGGTGGGGGCCTGGAGCTGCAGCTCCATCAGCCCCTAAGTCAATCCTGCCCTGCCACAGGCACGGTCGCAGTTGCTGCTTGCTCCGGCAACAAGGTAAGTAGGGTGAGGGAGGGGGGTGCAGTGAGAAGGGGGAGAGGGGATAGATAGAGACGGTACATATTGAGAAGTGGGGAAGGGGGTTACATAGTGAAAAGGGGGAACATAGTGAAAAGGGGCAGATAAGATGAAGAGAGGGGGTAGTGTGAATGTGTATGAGAATGAATGAATAAATGTGTGGATGAATTGTGTGAATGCGTATGACAATTAATGAATTCATGTGAGGATGAATTGCTTGAATGATTTGTGAGACTGCATTAATGAATGTGTTAATGATTTGTGTGAATGATTAAATGCAAAGATGGTACATGAAGGGTGGGCTTTAACAATAAATAAATAAATATGGGCTGCTCAGGCTTAAATGCCCGGGCCTATTTTTTGTCCCAGTCCGGGCCTGGTAGCAGGAATAAGGAGGTGGTCTGCCACTAGTTCTCTAGTCAGACTTCACCTAGAGTACTGTGTACAGTTCTGGAGATCTCATCTCCAGAAAGATATTGACATTTTGAAGAGAGTTTAGACTAAAATGGTGAATAGTTTACACGATAAAAATGATCAGGAAAGGCTAAAAGATCTCAATATGTATACTTTGGAGGAAAGTAGAGAGAGGAGACCACATGGGTTGAATGGTTCTTATCTGCTGCCAAATTATATGTTTCTATGTGATAGAACCATTTCAGTTCATAAAGGGATTTAACAAAGTACAAGAGGGAAATGTTAGAACAAGTTCATAATTTAAAACTAGAAGTCACAGGCTTAGATGTAATGTAAGGAAGTTTTACTTTAATAAAAGAGCAGTAAATACATGAAACAGCCTCCTAGCAGAAGTTGTACAGGTTAACACAGTGACAGAATTTAACAAAATAAAAAGAAGCAATGTCAGGACATCAGGTGTCTATTTGCCACTTTAGTTGTCCATAGCAAGTATCCATTTCACTTACCTTCTCAGGATCATGTAGGCCTATCCACACTCCTTCTGTATCCTGATTGGCTGACACATGGCTTGCAATGATTGCACCTTCGGCATCGTCCATAATAGAGGCCAGGTGTGCTCCATGTCCATAGCTTCCACACTCATACTGCAAAGGGGCAGAGATGTGTGCATATGTAATTACAGAGTCAGTATCAAGGGAAGGCTAGTAAGATGGTAGAAGGGCAATAACCCAATGGGCTGGTTTGATTTTGCACCAGAACCTGAATTGTTTTTGAGTGTTTTATAGCCATTCTACAAATAGCCACCAATATGCTTAGAATGAGGACTAATTGCATTCCTGTAATGACCTTTCTGTGCTCATAGAACATGTTCTCTGCCATATGCTTATTGGGCTTTCTGGCCACATGAGGCGAATGCTACCAGCCCTACACTGCATGGCACAGATCAGTTAATGCAGAGGTAAGTAGTTATTAGTTTTAGAAAGGATAATAAAAGAATACTGTACATAGATACTGCAATTTTTTTAAACTAATAGCAATAAAAATCCAATGGTGCTTTAACACCAACCAGAACATTTTCAGTTTCCAGTGCCATCCAGGGAGGCTCCATGTAGGATATAATCTATGTTTAAAACTCTGCTGTTAATACTTTCACATGAACAGCTTTCTTTCTGACTGTACTACAGGTTAGCATACAAAAACACAACCACACAGGTTTGAATAAATGTTCCGTTACTTCATCAGAAATACTAATGGAGGTTTGAAATGCATGTGCAAGCATTATTTAATTTCTGCAAATGTAGCTTATTTAACATATGGGTCCACCCCCCAATAACAACACACACCAAGAACATCTATTGCAACCCACACACCTGAATCAGCCTTGATATCATACAGTCAAGTCAGCTACAATATTGCCGATTATCACCTTGGGGCGTTTCAATGAATGACTCATACGTTCTCTGATAGAACCCACAATGCTGTGTAACAAGAATAGGAAGCCTAAAAACTCAAGCTGTTGACTACAACTCCCTAGACTCCCAGCAACTGATTTACATATATATACTCATTGATGGCCATGCATAGATGTACGGGCAAAATAACCAGATAGCTGTTTTTATATCATATCCAACACTGTCATACTAACAATCAATATATAAATCTTCAGAAAATTCCAAACACAATTTGGACAGCCCTGTCCAATGAGTGAGGTGCACACTATTTTCAGACCACAAATTTTCTTACCCATGATAATAAGCATTAGCTATAATGTGTAATTCTTATAATTAGTGACTCACCTCTGCATCAGCCCAAGATGCTGGGCTTTTACTCACGGCATAACAATGTGATCTGTAGAAGAACCAGCCAGGAGGGCACGAGGATCGGACAGAGGCACCTGGAACAATGGGAGAAATGTGTAACTAAACACTGGGATTGTGGGACCATAAAATACAGGGCACAAATATCAGAACATTACATTTTCTTTCGTATCTTATGGTTCCATTGGAATGAAATGTAAAAAATCTAAGTAAACAAACATGAGCAGTCAATTATGAAAAAATAATCAAAACAGAAACATAAAATTAAATATTTTTTTCACATATAAACCTAAGGATCCCTACTGAATATCACCTTGGTTTTCCCTCACTAAATTATTGCACAGTTCTGTGTTCTCCAGCAAGCTTATACTTTGATGTTGTAATAGGTATGGGGGTTAGTAAGTAGTAGTATATTGTGGCCCAAAGTATAATCTCCTATCCCCCCAACTCCCTCACGTAGTTTACCATAGACATTGGTCGTCTGACATGTTTCTTGCTTAGCATTTAGGTACCACTAATTAAATCACTGCTTTGGAAATCAGTAAAGGTATGTTTCGTTTCGTCCCCATTAGAAGAAAAACAAACCATTACTCACCCTTAGTTAACCCCACTGTCAGGATAAGACATCCTGTTATACTCACGATGACCACAGAGGAACATGTCATTGTGTATCTCTCTTTTACTTGAAGGTTGGGTACTTGCTCTTGAGAACAAAAATCTCCAGTAAGCTTTCTGTTCTTGCTTTTATACTGTCCTTTCACTTGTGAAAGTCTTTATAATATACAGTAAGTATGGGTGGACGGACAATCTGGGAGTGGTCTTCAGGGTGAGTCAGACCTGGGGTAGCTCTGGACATTTCTCTGGGTGGTGGGTCAAGTTGATAGATGGACATGTCTTGAGTTATAGCACACTGGCTCCAATCATTCCTTCCACACCCTGATAACGGTTCAACATATGACATCTGTTGTACAATACTAGTGATAAGACTATTAATGTTTCTAAACACGCATATGTTTCCTGCATATAAAGACTAGAAAACAAAACAGTATGGTTGCAATACGGGATTATGTCTACACATTCACAAGGTACTATAGTAGGTATGTGTCTGTTCATAATGATGCTTAGTTGTGATCATACGATTCCTAGAAGATTATTTTTACAGGGCCTTTAGAATGCTACCCAAAACCCAAGTACAAACAGAGAATATTTGTGTTTTCCTCAAATCACATTATGGACAGCACTGAAATGATAACGGTTTAAGAGGAAATATTTTATATATATTGTATATCTCAAAAGGAACTCTGTCGAACCCTATACAAGCAAACAATTATCACCACATTGAAAAAAGTCTATTGTAGTAATGAACTATTGATATGGTTGTATCACCATAACAAATAATGGAATGGTCCTGTTATTTGGTCATTCCATTGGATCTTATAACGTTAAAACTACTTTTAAAAACTTGCTAACAGAATTTCTTTTCGTAAGTCATCCATTATGTTTTCATGCAAAGGAATACCTTGTAGGTTACATTAAACTGTGTTGAACCATATATCTTCTATTACTGCAGGCACTTTAGCACTAATGGCTGCACAGCGCCCATTATTCTCATCTGTTTTTTAAGAGCACAATTATGAATTATGAACATCTATTCTCCCACACATCATAAAGACTGTTAGTGACAAATACATGTATTTGCCATTATGTGCCACAGGCTGGAAATTCAGAAAATGGATGTATGTTTTCTACATGAATCTGCTGCAGTTCACTTAACAGCCGAAGTGGCAAAGTGACACAATTTTTTGAATGTGGGAAATTCAATTCAAGTCTCAGACTGTAACAAAAAAACAACAAAATCCAAACTTTATGCAAAAATGGTCCTAAAATGAAGATGTAGAGTATATGTGGCTCCCAAGCTATCTCTAGCTCCAAGCTTGTTATGATGTGTTTGACATAGCTGAGTTGGCTCTGATAAGATGAAAGAGATCAATGTCATTGGTAATGTCTCAATCCGTGGTTCTGTATCTGTTACAACTTCACATTGTACCCATGTGTGGAGCTTTCATTGAGGGAAAGTGGGTGTCATATAGAATTAAAAGTAGACCCTAAAGAATCTTCCTAAAAGTGACTAAAAAAGTTATTTTTAGAATATTGTGTAGCTTCACATCAGTACCCATCTGAAGGAAAGAGGAATAAAGACATGTTCCAGAGTAGCAGGCAAAATCAAGGTGGACCTAGTAAGAACCATATGGGCCATTTTAGAGCAGAGTAATCAATAGATCAATAGATTAATTTCTGGCTGTTGTGAAACAGCCCACAATGTTCAGCCTACACCAGGGTTGGCAATTCAACTATAAAAAATAATTTGATGCAAAGTTTGAAAAGTGTTCTTAAAGTCAAATCAATCATATGGATCATTCCATTAGTTGATATAGTTCGAAGATCACTATTAAAAGTTTTCACACATAACACCCAAAGTATCCAAAGTCAATTGACAGGTTTGGTTATTCCTGGCCCAGGCCAAATGAGAAGATGAGTGGCTCTTTTCCTTAGATATCAAATATAAATCCCTGCTCACTTATCTGTCTTTGTGTTTCTCTAACTCAATGTAATGCATGAATGAAACAAAATGCACATACCCATATTAATATCCTGACAACTGTCTTCTCTGCCAGCTGATGCCAAAATGCTGCTGTCCCTCTGTCACTGGATGTTAACTTTATGTACTTTATGATCTGTCATTGATAGAGCATGGACAATTCCTTCCTAGCCTTTGATTACAAGTGATAGCTCTTCATCATGCTGGGGACTGAAAGATAATTACTGCTGAAGCCATGGTTAGTGCTAGTTCTCATTTTCTGACACTTGATGATAAGCTTCACAATGTATGTAATTAACATGATTCAACTAAAAATCAGGGTCTCAGCAGACTTTGACAGCAATATTTATTCACAAAAATATTTTGTCTCAGGTGTAACCAACATTGATTTATTTGTGAAACCAGAGGGTCAGTGGTGTTAAGTGAATTAAAATAACTAAATTACCTGTTGTATATAGATACGGTGTTACATTAGTATCACTGGAAAATGTATGTTAGCATCATCTGGAAATGACAGTTCAACAGCATCACCTAGTGAGAAACATGAAGAGTGCAAGATAATGTACTAGACTTTAGAGCGCTAATCTTCCAAAAAATTACTTTTCTCTCCAATTGAACAAGCTGTTCTCTTTACCTTTGACAGTGTTGCGCCGCTGACTTCTCCACCTGACCTTCACTACAACTAAATCACTCGCTGAAGCATAAACCCGCCATCTGTCTCATTGCCCCTCGTCTTCCTAAAATATTGTAGGATTACAAGAGCAGTGCCTTCTCCTTTTTCATAAATTTTGTATTTTTTGACAGTTTTTATGTTATTGGTTTAACCTTCTCAATTAGCATATTTTGGCCTAGACTGACCAGGCCTAAAGCAGCAAATCTGGAATCTCCCTTGTAACTGGTCCATATACATTATCAAGCATTGTGTCTGCATTATGATCTTACTCTGTTTGTGCCAGCATATGGACATCATAAGGAAAAATAAATGTATGGGAAGAACACCAAGCACACTCTTTAACGTATAAGCTTTATTTATATGAGATACAAAGCTGAAAAGAGGATAGTGTATAAGAACAAGGAGAAGTCTGAAAGCTGCATTTTGCTTTTCCATGGGATTCGTGTAGATACTTAATTTGCTCCAGTGGACCTCTTAGAGCCCAAACATTCCTGAGGGAAAAATTAAGCTTATTGATGCTACATATAGTGTAAAATGCATTTTATTTGTCTACAAGCTCTACATAGTTGGCTGGGAAAAGACCACGACACCCTCTGCATGTTCCAATCCACCATCCTTCATCCAGCATCTCAATGTCTGTTATCAGATCCTGAGGATCAAAGGAAATCTCATCATCTCCACCTATGAAAAACAAACAAAAAACAAGAGAACATGTATCATGCCTACCAGGTTTTCAAGCTGATCAAATGCAGTATAGTACTGTTTTTAACTAGGCATTACAAGCAAACCTTTTGTTAAATTTCAGAACTTGTAATATCGTTTATATTTCTGAGCAGCAGCAAAGAACAATCTTTAAAGAGACCAATTATTAAGTTGTAACCTTTAAAGAAAGTGAAAATAATCTAATTTTATTTTAACAATTCACAGTAGGTAGGGATATTGGGATTTGGTGTCTATTAGTGATGTCACTCATGGTCTATAATAATAAATTAGCTGCCCTACTCACTTATTTTTAACCTAGGGACTAACTGGGAATGAAATTCAGCCTTGACACTTTAAGGCTAGCACTCATTAAATTATGTGTGCTATGCTTTTACACTCCCGTATTCAGCTGTGGCCACACACTAAGGATCCTGATCAGCTGTTTGTGTGGTAGTAAAGGTAAGTGTACAGTGTACGTTGGTCACCAGCACACATTTCCCTAGTATGTCAGGTGCCCTGTTTTAACCACATCCAATCTGTGGTGTTGAGTAGAAAGCAGTGGATGAAATTCTGCTGACCATAATCAACCTTGTTGGCCCCAGGTTGCAGCATTGTCTATGCTGGGACTTGCCATAAGTACATTACCTGTATAATGAGTCTCAGCCTTGCTATTAGTAGTAACCTAAATTGCTGTTACATTAGCCACCCCTAGATTTGAGCTCACTCTTGATGAACCTTTAAGATCTTAAACCCCTGGTTGCAGCAAAGCTTCATTTAAAAAAAGGTTTGCCTTTTCAGACTAGCAGTTCAGAAATTAACATCTATGTCACCCACTAGCCTCTATTTTGCCTCCCTAACACGTGCATGCACATTGTCACTTACTGTTAGTAAGGGATTGGAGTTATATGAATGGATGATATTAATTGGGTTGATGCACTTACCCCTTCCCCACAAAAATATGTACTATACACATATTGAATATCAATCACAACGTACATCATAAGCTTGCCTCAGTTGTAGTATTTTCCCCATATCCTTGATCACCCTAACCAATGGCTTTCCACAATAGACTCTGGCCTTCAGCCTGCCAAGCCACAACAATGCCTTGCTCGTCAAATATACAGATAATTTCCATCCAGATATGGTGTATTACCATATACTAGAGTATGTACCTGTGATTAAAATGCCTTTACCAAAAAAAAAAATTTCCCCAACTTTTCCATTATTTCATGGTCTCTATCTCTACCCTCTCCCTGTATGTCACACTGTAACGAGGAACTCACAAAACATGATACCCTTCCTAAAGTTCTCCTCTTTCACACATCATGCCCTTAAAAATTATAAATATGAAAGGGTCTTATATAAATTTTTAACATTAAAGTAATAGATCCCTGATACCCTTGCAAAGATCTGTTCAGCACCAGCTAAGTAGCTATCGTACAGCAGCACCAGACTGGGAATTAATATTTTTTTTCTTTTTTTTTTAAATAAATTACTGAAAACAAAAGCTATTTAAAACAGAGAAATTACTTTCACAGTAGGTAATAAACTTTGCAAATAAACTTGAAGCTCTCCTAAAAAACTGAGATGCTAAAAATGGAGGGAGGGGAACATGTGTGAGCTGTGATTGTGTGCATGTATATGTATAAATGTATATTGTTACAGTGTGCATGTGTATATATATGTATGCATGTATGTTTATGTATGTGTAAGTGCATGGTGTTGGAGTG
Source organism: Spea bombifrons (assembly GCF_027358695.1). Taxonomy (NCBI): domain Eukaryota; kingdom Metazoa; phylum Chordata; class Amphibia; order Anura; family Pelobatidae; genus Spea; species Spea bombifrons. The sequence continues at coordinate 72,051,192 of NC_071090.1, forward strand.
TATATGTATGTTTGTGTAAGTGTATGGTGTTGGAGCATGTGTGTCTGAAATTTCTTAAGAGTTTCGGAGTCTTGATTTATTTTGTGCACTTATTGGTCATTACTATTCTAGCAGCAATCCGGGAATCTGAATGTTTATGTCTTTTTTTTTTTTGCTTTATAAGTTGTGCGCTCCCCTTTTTGTTGTATATTTTTTGTGCTGTGCTTATTTGCACATTAAGATGTGGTGGGTTTTAAAACAAGATGCTTAGACAAAACGGAATTACACTGAGCAGAACATAAGAAGTTGAAGGACCAAAACTCAGGTCAAATGTTTATGGAATAGCATGAAGTACTAGTAAGTCTACTTCTTGTTCTTCCCTGTTTATCAGGCAATTTTCCATGTTAATAATATAGCTTGTATTCACATACATGAGTCAGGGCAAAGTATTGATTTACAATAGTAAATGTAAAAACTGCACCTTTTTGTGAACAAGCCTATCCTTATGTAACCACTGAATTCATACAGATGACTTTGCAGGAACAGAAAATCTGCATCTACCATCTGGTGAGTATGTCGGTCATTTAACAAAATTGCTGCATATATCAGTCAGAGAGTACAATGACACCTACACTATGGATGATAACATAACACAGCTGTTTCAGACGTTTTTAGAATGCCAATCAATGTTATCATAGAGGGATTAGACCTTAAACTATAAATGGTATTGTTGGGTAAATAATTTAAATAGTTATTGAAAGGAGCAAACATTTGGGTGGGCAAAGAAAAAAAAGGATATTCAGAAGGGACATGAATGTGCACAATTTAGTTTACAGGAATCAGTGGGTACTGTGTAAGCACTGTTTGCCACAATGATGGCCTACATACAGTGCAACAAGCATTCCTGGGAACTCTCCGGGGTTTGACCCGGAGACTGCTGGGTGAGCGCTGCTCCTCCGGTTCTCCGGGTCGCGGTAGCAGGGTCTTGACACTCCCCGCCCATTTTTTCCTTTAAATGGGGGTGTTTCCCGCTGCCTTCCTTGACGTCAGCGGGACCGCCCACCAACATCAGCGGGACTGCCCACGACGTCAAGGGAAGGCTCTGGGTAGGCTCCGGGTATGGATAACTCATATCTTCCTTTGGCTTAAAATACCACCTATACGCAGAGGACACCTTAATCTACATTTACTCTCGTGACTATTACCCTCTTTTCTAATTCGCCTCACCAACTGTCTTTTCGGAATTGCAATTAACTTGGTCTTGATGGCATTCACCGAGATATTGTAGGGTAGGATCCATTTTGACTATTAACTAATAGAATAATCTAGGCCATTATTTAACTGTACCTTGGTTGTTTATAAGAACATTAAAGCTCACTATCATTTTACAATCTACATCCCTAGACACCCGTGGTGTGTTGATAATGCTGTGGTTACTTTTATTGTTAACCCCTGTTTTAAAATGCATCCAATAAATGGTCAGTTTAATTTACTAAAAGAGTGAGCACTGGTATTGAAAGTCCTTAGATACTTAATGCTCCCTATAATTTTTACCCAGGCTAAGAAAAACATGGATAACATAAAAAATACCGTAAATATAAGTGTGATAATCAACATACAGTTCTATAGCTATACAATATTACAGTCTTGTGCTAAAAGTCATTAAAGGGGCAGTGTGGTGTCCTAAAGAGCGCCACCAATAAAAAATAAATTTTACTTTACCCACATGGAAAAGCACATATGCCTTTAGAAGAGGTGGCACCTGAATGTCTCCTCCCTGCTCCACAGCTTATATCAGTTTTGGCTTCTAAAAGTAGCCAGTCACTGGCAAGAAAGTGTTGCCACTGAAACCAAAGCTCTTTCATTGCGTATGCACAAGCTTCTCATTAGACCCCCTACAACTTTTGTGCAGGGCAACACTCGAGTATTGCCCACAAATGCATTGATAAGCGGGCAGGCAGGCAGGCATCTCAACACACAAAGCCATGGAGCTGGGGGCAGAATAACAGTACAAATTACTCCCTCTGCGCATTTGTACAGGACAAAAAGCAACCAAAAAAATAAGTTAAAGGAGACACGGTGGTTACATACCTCCTTCATAATCATAAATTGCTACAGCACAGATCCCTGATGTTTGTGTCTCACCCATGGGACATGGAGGAGCTGAAAGCAGAAATAAATATAATACATACCAGAGAGCCATATTAGTATTCAAAATAAAATATTCATGATACGATTCTATGTGAAATGTTATTACATACATCCCTAGTGTCCCTATTTAAAAGAGACAGCCCCTCTTTGGGATCCAAAGTCCCTTTTTCCCTCCTTGGGTATAGGTGTATTACAGTGTTCAACAGCTCTAAAACTCACACTAAATATAATTATACTGTAAATATAATACAGAACTATCAATAGGCATTAGTCCAGCCACACCTCTAATGATACACCTAAAAAAGAGCCCATTTGAAATTTTATGAGGTACTGTATTTACAAGAGGACTATTTGTATGTATGTATGTGTGTATGATTTTAGTCAAAAGTCTCAACAAATTTACATTTGAGGTTTATAGTATAATAAAAGGGGTACATTTGGTACAGTTATATAATTAGTACAGTGAATCTAACGACATTTTGATTTGAGTATGCATTCAAATGGTATTTATACATTAGGAAAGGAGGTCCCTGCCTTGTAGCGCATACAGTTCACAATTCTGCCCTAACTGTACAGCACTTCTCATTTAAATCTATGTTCTTTACTGGTACTCTTGAAATCATATATACCTGTCTTTTAGCTTTCTGAATCTAAAACTTCTGCAAGACTCACCCATTCCATGGTTATCATCCTTCTTAGCAAGCCCCTCATACAGGTTATCTTCTGTTGGCACAGGAGGTTCTAGGACACATTCATAGTCATCCTCATCATCATAATCATCTTCTCTTCTAGGTGGAAGATCTGGGATTGGCTCATAATCCTCCACTATGTCAAGAAGGGGAACTGGAATGTCTTCATACATGTCCTCCTCATGGTCCATATGAGGTGAGGGGACATTAAACTCCACACCGAAACCAGGATGCTTAGGTGGGACACAAGGGGGTTCCTCATACACTGTATCCTAGATCACATTGAAAAAAGTAATGAATCACACCTCCCAAATATCCCTGTTTAGGAGAGAAAGCCCCCATTTGGACACAAGTCCCTTAGTCCCTCTTTCTTAGAAGCTCAGAATGTTTGATGAATAAAAGTGTATCATAGTGTTGAACATCCATAAAAGTCAAAATAATGTACACCTAAAAAGCAGGAAAAGTGTTAATCAGTTACACAAATATCTATAAATATGGCCAAAATAAAAGCATCCCTCTCTGGCCTTTTTAAATGTTAGGAGGAAGGAATAAACCACGCTCACATGTGGAATAATCTTTTCATTGGTGTTTCTACTCACCTCTTTTTTAGAAGGCTGTAGTGGAGCAGAACTGCGAGGTAAGGGGGCAGGTGGCTGTACTGGGAGTTTTTGAGACAATTCATTATCACGGTCTCTTTTCTGTGGAATCTAAAACAAATATTTTTTGAGTGACATTCTAATATCCTATATGTAATGTAACCGTAAAATATGTTTACTTCTACATCACCTCATTGTCAACCACTATATGTCTATATCCCTCAATATCTAAAAGGTATTGTGAGCACCCCACAACATCAACATCTGAAATTTATTGTACAGTTGGCAACTCTATATCTATGTCACAGCCCCATGTGTTAGACATCAACTTTAGGTTGCCACCCATAGGCGGCATACATCCGGTAGCATGTATGTAATTTAGTGGCTGCTGGCCTTAGAGTGCCAAGGCCACATAGTCGTATCCATATTAGTCCTGTCCATGACTGTCTTTTATTACTTTAGTCTATACTGAAAACATCGGCCCAAAACGTCTACCAAAGCCACAGCTATTTATCTTCTGCCTTGTTATTAGGTGGGACTGACACGGGGACAAGGTGGCATTTGCTCCTGGGCCAGTCCAGATTCTTCAAACAGAGCATCGCATTAAACACAAGTTTTAGAGCAATTACAATTTTTCAGGTAACAGAATGATTTAGATTGCAAGCTTGCAAGCTTGCAAGCAGGGCCTTCTCTACCTAATGTATTGGTTTGTTTTTGTCTGTCATTTCTAGTCTTGTCATAAACCTTTAACATATGTATTGTAAGAAGCGCTGCGTAAATTGTTGGTGCTATATAAATAAAAGATAATAATAGCTGGAATTTGAAAGGGTCCTAGCTCTGTTATGCTAGACCAATCTACTAGACAATCTACTCATTATAATATTGCCTTGTGGTAAACAACAGACTCTCGGTTTTAATCACCCAGTGAGACTTTCTGAAAGTCTATAGAGTAAATAATTGAAAATGCTTATAAAGAAAAGTATTGCACAGACTGCTAAACAATTACTTATTTCATTTTGTAGTTAGGGTATATACACTTACTACAATTTGTGGTATATTTAAGTCATTTTGTCTGATATTATTCAAAGGTCAATAAAATAAGTTGTTTGGTTAGGATTTTTGATAATGATGTTAACATTATTGTAAAATACCACACCACTTTTAAAATCTAATTTACATTTAAAAAGGGATCTTGGGTAAAAGGACATCTGGTCATACTAGTTTACTAGCCTCCTTTGCTTGTACCTCTCGTGTTATCTGTCCCCTCTCCTCTTTCTCCCTCTTCTGCCGTCTTATTTTCTCTTCCTCTGCTCGTTGATGATTCTCTTCTTCTGCAGTTTTTGCCATGTTCTCGAAACGAGATCTGAGGTCATGAGTTCCACTTGTCACTGAAACACACAGCATTCACATATTTTGATATTGGTACATTGGTTAGGTCATCCGTACAAATAGTAAAAATATAGCGGATTTCACTTTTTTATTTATTTTAAAATAAAGCGGAGCTACAAAAAAAAGAATGTCAAATATAACAAATATCAATATGAGAAAAAAAACATGTTATAGTCAGCCAATAAGGCAAATGAACACAAAGAAGCAATATCTGTAATATATAGCCTATATAGCTCTTTATCTAACACAAATGAGATGTCAATGCTGGATTTATATTCCAGGGGCCATAAAACATACAGACTTCAGGTTCCCTGAACCCCCACAAACAGACATATAAGGAATACATCCTGCCAGCCAGGCTGCAATTAGATGAATTGAGCTCATCAGTATACATTTTCCAGCCATGCAGGTGAAATGTGTTACCCTATTCTATAATGTATAGCATATACGTGTATACTGCGTATCTCCTTGTCCAGTACTGTACATTGTGCATGGCAGGAACATTATCCACGGGGAGATGTTGCTTATTTCCCTGTAGATCATGTTCACAGCAGCATCCACAATGTAAAGTAAAGCAAAAGCGCTTTAGTGTTTATAAACTGATCACAATATTAACTTACATGCTTCCAGTGGCTGTGTTTTCTCGTAAGCAGAACTTGGAGATTCAATCTCGCTAAATCCTGAGGCACACTGAGAACAGACCAGGGAAATAAAAGGGAAAAGTACAAAATCAATTCACCAGGTATACAGTAACTCTGAGACTTGTTCCTTACTAATTAGTAATTACTGTACCTTTACATGAACTTTCCTCTAAGATGGGTCGCCAACACATAGGTCAACCTGACTATATTGCATATTGTTACAGAAACTATTACTTGCTCAATACCAATCTCTCTTTATACAACATTTCTGTACCTATTCTTCCTCTATAATGGCGTGTCTAATGATATAATTACTATAATGTATTATTGCTCAATTAATAGACAATTGCAAAATCAGTGTTCAACTGCACAAATGTGTTTAAAGATATAAGTTTGCTGAAGAGTTGCAGTATTAAGTGACTGACATCACTGCACCTTATGACCCACTGCACCTGCTTTTTTTTTTATACTAGGTGGGCCGGTCCTGCATAATGCATGTTTTAATCAGTTAGGGGGCTTTTAAGAAATAAGGTATAACTATACATTATACGGGCCAACAAATTACTGTTTGCAGGGGAATCTCACTGGGCTCGATAAAGCCTTGTGAAGTCAGTGACTTGAAAGAATAACTTTGTTGCAGACTGGCCTGACAGCTCCTGTGTTAGCAAATAATGAATTGACCGTACTGTGTGAATCTCTTACTTTGTCTACACGATCAGTCTGTACACCATAACGACCACCGAAACCTTTGGCATAATCTAAATTTAGAAACAAAACAAAACATTATTCTAGAAATAAGCCATTCCTAGGCGAATGAAGATAATATATAAGAAGACAATTTAATTCAAGACATAAGAGGCTAAACTGTAATTCTGAAGGAATATATAAAAATATATTATTTGTCATATTTTGTACTTGATGGTATTTTTATTGTCATAAGTTTGCCATTGTACTTAATAGTATTTTTGCATGTGTAAAGGTTTGTGTTTTGTATCACCCAAAATAGTACAGTTGGAGATTTAGTAAATTTTTATTTTTCTTTAAAAGCTTGTCATTGTTGATCTGTATTTAGAAGGTAAAATGTATGATCGTCTGATATTGCTCGAGTATAATAGTTCTTAAAGCCGGAACACAGCAGGTGAAAAGGTAGCTGCACACATATAGGTCACTGAACAAGACAAACCGTGTTGAGTGGTGAGAAGACAGAGGACATCAATCTGTGAAACTGAATGAAGACGTGCACATGTACAGAGATGGGGAGATGGACATGTGTGCGCAAGATGGGAAAAGACACAGGCAGGAGAGAATAAATGGAAAGATGTAAAGATAGGCTGGTTGTGAAGGAAGGAATTATGTAAAGGTGTTTTTTTCATTTATTTAATTAGGTGTTAATTGGTTGGGGAAAGATGTTACCAGTCTGTGATTCATGGGGTTTAATCTCTTCTTTGTAACTCCAACTGTGAGCAGATTTATCTTGTCGATCTTTCTGGACTCCAAACTTCCCTCCAAATCCTTGGGAATAATCTGAAAAAAGGAAGAAACTGAATGGATAAACATTAAATACAATGCTTGTTATAACTTGAGTTGTTAAAAATTAGATAATGAATATGGTTGTCAAGAGATCACTGTCAATGTAGGAAATCATTAGCCTGGACTTGTTTTTACATGGATGTGGATCTGTGATCAGTACCTGTCTGTGATTGATGGGGCTGTATTTCTTCTTTGTGACTCCAAGTGTGAGCAGATTTATCTTGACAATCTTTTTGGACCCCAAATTTACCCCCAAACCCTTTGGAATAATCTGTAATACAACAATGAGTAGAACAAACAACCACAATGAAAAAGCACTAATAAACCCTAAAATGTAATGATGTACCATCATTAATATGTATTTTTTCTCTCCTATAACGCTTTTTTTTTCCTTTCCTGTTCCCAACTTGTTATTCCACACTTGCCAGCATATCTAACAATGAGCTCCCAGCTCCCACCTCCAACGCTAGAGTCATGGCCTCTTTTGATTCCCTTTCACTTATTATTCTTTCTGTAGTCTTCTTTCTTTTTCTTTTTACATCTCTGCTCTCTTCTTCTGTTTTTAAAATGGTTTAACATTGTTATGATCTAAGTTGAGGACACCCAAGCTACTGGTGAAATACATATACTTCAATGTAGACCAGGATAGGTACTGAAGAAGAAGGATAGGTACTGAATGAGCGATGGAGTTTAAATAGTTGGTGTAGACTTGCAAGTTAGATCATTAGCTGGTGACAGTGGATACATTGTGGGTATTGAAGGATAAATAATGCCTGTGTGTTATAGGATATATAATAAATAGAAAAATGATTATTGAAGTGATGATGGGTGGATATTATGTCAAGAGACGGAAATTGTGACTAGATACCAAGAGAGATAAAGATGGACAAATTATAATGAGTAAATTGATGGCTGTGTCTCATTGTGAGCATTGTAAAGGGATGGTTTACTTACCTTGTTGTGATGAATGCTGCTGTAACTGAGCCTTGTAATCAAACCCAACTGATGACTGAAGAAAAATACAAAGGAAATAAGAGAATATGCCCACATCATGGCTAAATGGCTGAAAGAACTAAAGTGGCAGGGAGTATGGGGCATCATCCAATTGGTATAAAAGGAGAACATCTACCATAATAGCCATCTTGCTTTAAAACTACCATATAACGTGAATGTCATATTTTTATTAACCTGTACATATCTCTTTATAGTTCTACATAATGATAAATAAGAGATAAGTGTATCACCTTGTCCACACGGTCTGTCTGTACACCATAACGCCCTCCAAACCCAGTTGCATAATCTATATACAAAAAATAAAAAAAACACCGTTAACTTCCTTAAGCCTTTCTATGCTATTTCATTTCTAAATGGTGGTTAGGGGTCAACTATGTGCCATTTTTTTGTATGGGTGTAAGTTGACTCGTATCATTTTTGTTTGACAAGTGCCATTGTGGGAGCTCCTCACATCAGACCTTCTGGTGAATGTTAAAGTAAACTGCTTTCTATGTGTAAATGTGTAACAATATATAAGATTATGATATACTTTTTAGCAGGAAATGTATGGCTCTTTGGTCAGACGTATCGATTATCATGAAAAATCTGTTGAATGTTATGAATTGTAAATGCTGTGCAGTACTCACCTTTCTGGGAAGAATGCTGCTGTAATTCAGCCTTATAACCAAATCCAACTGCAGACTGAAATATAAAGATACTGCATCAAAATACATATTCTAAATCAGTTAAATCAGGTGCTAAGCTATATGGCTTATATAAAATATTTCACTTTAATGCCACTATAAATCTAGTTGGATAATCAAACCTACATGTAGCTCTAATATCAATTGAGCCACTGCACAATTACTATTGCTTAATATCTATGATTTTATTTTGTAACTACAGGCGATACAGTATATCTAGTACAACGTCACTAAAGGCAAGTCATTTTAGTAGATGGGCATAGACCTGCATAAGACGGAAACTATTCAAACCATTGTTGATTAACAGGAAGGACTTCATTGCAAAACCTTAACCATATAGCACAACAATCTGATAAATATCCATTGCCGAACAATGAAAAGACAGATGGACAGAAAGCAGACTGGGTGGATTCTAGCTTTTTAAACCCTGGATATTAGCATAGAGATACCACAGTAAAAACGGCTGGCACTAGAATGCTGCCAGGTCTGCATCTACATAGTCACTTACCTTGTCCGTCCGGTCTTTCTGCACCCCATATTTTCCACCAAACCCCTTGGCTGCATCCGTTTGGGAGGAATGCTTCTCTACTTCTGCCCGGTAGTCATGACCCAACGCACTCTGGGAAATGGAATAACCAAACAAGACCTTAGTTATTGCCTTTATCCGTTTTTAGAAATAATCAGTTGTCTCCTGACCTACCCAACCTAGCAATCCCTTAATCCTCATTTAACTATTTCTAGCTAGCTGTCCCAAAGCAGGTTTTGACCAGTCTGAAACCTGCACCTGACCTTTATTTCATAGAATAGATTGCTCCTATTGTAATTTCCCTCAAACACACCTTATCCATCCTGTCTTTCTCTGTCCCAAATTGTCCTCCATATCCATATGATGCTCGGGGCCCATCTTGAAGTTCTTTTTTCTTCAAAATCTCATGTTCTTTAGACACATTGCTTCTCAGTTCACGTATACTTAAGAAGAAAAAAAACCAGGGGTGGATTAAATTAAAGTGTGCAAGACGGGTAGGTGCATTTTATACACAAAATGAAAACTTGATTCTGCTTTGGATGCAGTAGATATGTATACAAATCCATATAGTTATAGATGTTGTACAGTAAAAAGTGTTTCAAACTTAATAACTGCTAGAGAAGTTACACGTTGTTTCAGATACCATCAGAGGACATGTATGCATCGTTTAAAATGTATTAAAGAAGACATGCATAATATATTAAATGAGACAGCAATATAAAATTCAAATTGTTAGATGCACAAAGTTTTGCTTACTTGATATGCTGAGGGCGTCCTGAACCCTCTATAGTTTTTGCTCCCCAACGCTGCTCTTCTTCTGAGATGTCATTCTGAGAAAAAAAACATCTCAGATCTCATGAAGGGTAAAAGCACAATGAACCTGAGACAACTTCTAAGATATGCACTGGGCTGTTCTGTGGAGGTGGGCCTAGTTGTTCATATGGATGTTGAGTGGGCAGATAACAGAAACCCTTAGCACACCTACCATGTAGAGCAGCTCCCAGGTCTTACCCCACCAAGGCTTTCTTCAGCGAAAGTGGGCTCTTTGAAAATAGCACTAATGACATTTGCTGCTAATGATTCTGTTATTAGTTGTCAGATCAAGACACACGTTTACATACATAACAGGATACATTTATGGAGAGATGACAGCTTGAGAACCTACTCCCACATACCTTGTTATGACACAGGGACCAATTTCTACTCTACTCCTTCCAGAGATGAAAAGAAAGGCCCTAAGTCAAGGTAATCAAAAGAACAGGGTGAAGATGTATGTTTTGTCCTTGACTTGGCACATGTTTCTGGCTGTTAGATCCAAGAAATCTGTGAAATCCGTGGCTCAAGGAATTTTTGGTTAGCCTACCAATAAAACATTTTTAAATAATTGCATATTATTTTTTCTATGTGCCCACTATTGTTAGGGCTGAGATACTATCTAACACCTATTGTATCTGCCCAATATCCTTAGGGCTGGGATACTATCTATAACCTAAGACTAAATGAGATTAATTAATTATATAGTAGGTTTTAGGTAAATTGTGTGAAAAGGAAAACAATATATTTTCATTATGTTAGCCATGCTTTTTGATGCTCCAACCTTGACAATTTTTTTATAATAATAAGCAAAAAGTATAGTTTGATCCAGTGGCGGAACTACCGGGGTCGCAGGGGTCGCGACTGCGACCGGGCCCTGGAGTTCTGCCAGTCAGGGGGGGCCCAAGGGGTGCCGAGCGGTTGCTGAAAACAACCGCTCGGCAACTCTTGGGCCCCCCTGACTGACAGAAATCCAGGATGCCTGCGCTCCCCGCCGCTGCCGCCGTCGCCGCTGCCGCCGTCGCCGCTGCCGCCTCGCTGCCCAGAGTGCAGTGTTGGGAGCGTGAGGCGTTTGTCTCGGGTGCCGGCGCTTCACGCTGAACGCCGGCATATGACAAACGCCTCACGCTCCCAACACAGGAGTTGACGGTAAGTGACCTACAAAGGGGGGGTAGGGAGGGAGTGGGTAGATCGTGAGAAGAGGGTGGGTAGGGAGGGAGAGGGTAGATCGTGAGAAGGGGGTGGGTAGGGAGGGAGAGGGTAGATCGTGAGAAGGGGGTGGGTAGGGAGGGAGAGGGTAGATCGTGAGAAGGGGGTGGGTAGGGAGGGAGAGGGTAGATCGTGAGAAGAGGGGGGTAGGGAGGGAGAGGGTAGATCTTGAGAAGGGGGTAGGGAGGGAGAGGGTAGATCTTGAGAAGGGGGGGTAGGGAGGGAGAGGGTAGATCTTAAGAAGGGGGGGTAGGGAGGGAGAGGGTAGATCTTGAGAAGAGGGCATAGGGAGGGAGAGGGTAGATCGTGAGAAGGGGGGTAGGGAGGGAGAGGGGAGATAGTGAGAAAGGAATAGATGGGTTGGGGGTTGGGGGGGCCCTTAAGAGATTCTCGCACCGGGGCCCTGAGGTTTCTAGTTACGCCCCTGGTTTGATCAGATGTTTCCTTTAACCTAAGGAAAAAAAGTCATATTTTATGTCTGAGGAATTACAAACGTACTTTCTTAAGTTAAATTCACCATGGCAGGCATTAAACATGTTCGAATCAGGAACAGGAAATAGGTTGTGAAACAGGATACCTGACCTCAGAAAATACAGGAAGTACCACAAGACTTAACATAGTCAATGTGAAGTTATTGGTTTTTGTAAGTGCATATTCCCAAAAAGGGATGTCATCAAAATTCATTTTCCATCATTTTGACACACATTGGCAGGTTCCTCCAGAAATAAAGCATGAGCTGGCTCTGTATAATGCATATTTTAAAGAATTCTCACTGATTTAACTATGCATTAAACAGGACCATCCCAACCTTTATAATGTAAAATAGGCCAAGTTGTTGAAACCTCAACTGTCCTGCAAACTCTCCTGGCAACTCCCTTTAGACCCCACAGTTTGGACAATAAAAAGTATCAATTTGTATCTTATGGAGTGCTGACAGGATGCTAAATTTTAGTAGAAATCGCTGGGTTAATTGGTCTTTGTCCATGATCTGTTGGAATTGAGTGGGCAAAATGATTGTTTTGCATTCTTTACCGTACACAGTATTAGCTAGTCTCGCAGTTGCATGGGATCAAAAATGATATAACAAAAACAAAAGGAAATCAAGTCATTCAAGCTCAACGTCACATCAGATCTCAAACTACAGATTCACTAAACTAAGCTCAGAAACAGAAAATGCCTGGGAAAAAATCACTTTACACTTTCAATATATCAAAACAAAAAGCTTTCCTTAATAACACCACATTGTGTATACAACTGATCCATATGGTGAAACACAGAAAAGCAAAATGATCCAATAGATCTGCAGCTGTTGTACACAGCGCCATGTGCAGTGCAGGAAGACTCACATATCCTAGTGTAGGTAAGCGGTATGTTTGAAACAGGGGCACTGAATATTACCATAGAACAACTCACCACAAAGTCTGGGTCTGTTTCCCAGTCGTCAGATTCTGTTTCAGCCACCGTCACATTGTGTCCCACTGCTGCCTTCCACATCTGGTATACAAAGAAGGGAACACGATTCTGGTTACAGAAGGAGAGTATTACATTGCTAGTTAATTGCTTTTATTTTATTAATGGAGATGTCACTATCACCTAAGGAAATAAAATAGTCCAAGATCATGAAAGCAGTTGAGGTCTAAAGTTAATTGAAGTTAACGGTAACAGTAAATCCTTTCTTTCACACACAGGAGATGCAGTTGCTAATGACACAGCTTTACTGATTTTCATTCTACTTCAGCAATATTTTGTTGAAATTCATGTGGTAGGCTACCATTTTCAACATTATTTGCCCTTTTCGTAGTAAATGTAAATACTCAGTTGGTCCGATGGTCCAGAATGTAGAGACTGCCCAGGATGTTACTTTCCAAAAAACAACATCATGTTTATAGATTAAAATAAGCAACATATATTGTTTAGGAAATCCACTTTATATGTATTCCTCAGTTCTCAGAATATCTTCTCCAGCTATGTCCTATCCTGAATTGAGAAGCACATGAAATTTCCCGTCACTATTGTGAGTGCAACTGACACCATACAATTCATTTTATTTGTAAACACCTTTATCTTACATGAGCGCCCCTAAACGGTACCGAATCTTTAATTTGTAAACGCCTAGAGAGAGGTGTTTGTAAGGTGGCAGCTGTAAGAAAATGAAGGGAAAGTATTTTTGCATCTACATTTATTACACATTATTACAATCTGAGTAGACCAGGTCTCTTCACGGTCACTTTTAGATTTAATTCACTATGCATTCAAATCCAGATTCTTCCATCAGACTTCCAGTTGTAGAAACCCATTTCTAAAGGCTTCCAACACACAGTGTTTGTGCTAATGTTGCTTCCAGAGGCAGTTTGGAACTCTGTAGTGAGTGATGCTACAGAGGACAGACAACGCATACATGCTACACACTTCAGAGCCCTGCAGCCCTGCTCTGTTAGTATGCGTGGACTACTACTTTGTGGCTGAGCTTTTGTTACTCCTAGAGGTTTCCGCTTCACAGCAATTGCACTTACAGTGGACTGGGACAAAACTAGCAGGCAAAGATTCCTAAGCTTATTCATGGCAAAGGTGACATCCTATGATAGTGCCACGTTTAAAGCCATTCTACTGTCAATGTTTGTCTATGGAGATGACGTACTTTATTTTATATACCTGTTAGCTATGGGTGTGGCCGAAACACCTCAACTCAATAATAAGGAAGGGTGACCACGTACTTTTGGTCATATAGGAACACAATATTTCTTAGTACTATTCTTTTTTTTGTTTTTGTTTTTTTAAGTGGGAGGGGAAAAGCATGAACTTAGAATTTATTCTTCTGAATGGGTGCCACTGTGGAAAAATAACACAATTTATGTCACGCAACATCCCCCAGTTATGGTAATACCACACATTGTTTTTTCATTAGGGCCACATCACTCTCTTACATAGTACTTTTGAGTAAGGGGCAGAGGGATTTTTGTAATCTTATGCTTATAGTGGTACAAAGTATTGGGACGCATTTGATATTGTTTTCCCCCACATTTTTATTATATTTATTTATGCACTGCTCCCAGTGCAACATAACATCTTGTATCTTGAGGACTCCAGTCATGTCATGTTGATGATTAAACAGGAAAAGAGTATAACCAAAGTACAACTGGAATATGGCTCAGTTTCAGTGTTAAACTTACAATGCACATAGATGCCACAAATGATACACATGAGTGATTAGACACTAGGATGCAATCAGGAAGACACTTAAGATGGACTACTATGTGAGATTACTTTATGTGGTTGATGACCTAAATACCAGATTGTCGACTTCCTCCCCTTGTATTAGCATCTAAGGAGCTGCTCATTTAACCCTTGCTACTTCTGACCCTTTCAGTTATGTCAGCTGGGATCAGTTGATGTTATTTATTGAATGCTCGTAGGCCATGTTACAGTATAAATTAGACTTCCTTCTCTGGGAGTGTTCACTTCACTGGGTGCTCTGATGAGTCTCACAGATACACTCAGCTGAGACTCTAGGGAAGGTGTTTGATAGAATATTATGTGGTAGAATAAATGTCCTATCTGAGACTCACAAGGGGGTAACTCTACAAACGTAAATCATTATATCCAAAAATGTGTGGTCTGCCTCACTTTGTATAGGATATAACTTATCTCCCCTATTCAGGTCACATAATTGAGAACCGTTATGGCAGAACACAAAATAAAAACTTCTTACTACCTTGCTTATCAAAATTTACTGTCAGGGCCGGCCTTTTTTTTTTTTTTTTAAAGCGAAAGAGAGAGAAAGGGGCGCCGAGTGGTTTTCGCTTACCAAGCTGTCAGTACCCGCTCGGTGTCCCTCTCTCTCTCCTCTGCGGTGAGTCTCCCTGTTCGGTCTCGGTGCCGGCCTGTAATGCTGAGTGCCGGAAGATTACCTCATTTCCGGCGCTCAGCATTACAAGCCGGCACCGAGACCGAACATGGAGACTCGCCGCAGGACTGCAGGACTGCTGAAAGGTAAGTACAAGGGGGGGGGTGTAAGGGTAGATAATGGGGGGGCGGCAGGGACGGAGGGAGAGGAAGGGTAGATAACGGGGGGGCGGCATTTTAAAATTCGCCCCAGGCGGCATTTTGCCTTGGGCCGGCCCTGTTTACTGTAAGTAAATCTTAAAAGAGATAATGATAATCGTGGCAGGAAAATAAGGAGAATAAGACGTACCCGGCACTCGCTTTGCCAATATAGGTTTAGCCAGTATAGGCGCTTTCGGCAGTGGACAGGGGTCAGCATGTGCTGACCATACGCAACAAACTGCAATGCACTGTGTGTTCTGACACCTTTCTATCAGAACCAGCATTAACTTTTTCAGCAATTTGAGCTACAGTAGCTTGTCTGTTTTCAGCATAAGGGCCAGCCTTTGCCCCCCATCATCATTGAGCCTTGATTAACATGTTCTAGGATCCATCTTCAGAAGAGGCACCAGTTAATTCCAATATATTGTGATCCAAAGTATTAGATAGATGACTAGTACTACAGTTAGTTTGTTTTGGACAATTGCTAGTAAACACTTAGGTGGGTCTGACATATTTACATGCTTTATAGTGTCCACAGAAATGTGTGCCAGCCGACGTGGGTAACTGATTCAGAGATGTAGTGACTGTGGACCAAATAACCTATTCAATTTTTAGCTTTGCGCTCCTGTCAGACTAACACATTGTGTAATCTGTTAACCAGGGATCTGTCCGTCAGATGGGCCCAATATCTTCTAAGTATATCTTCTTACTTTATTCCAACCTGTGTCAAAGATCGCAACACATTGTATTGTCTTAGTTTTTACTTTCTGTTCATTCTTACCACTTTCATTCATTACCACTATCATCATTCTGAGGATTATGTTGAAAAGCTCTTAAATGTGCATTCTGAGGCTTTTATTTGGCCATATATATTGTCTCTTTGGTATGTTTTGGTGTAGGCCCTCAGGATGACAGTAGATTATTTGTGGATGTTGGTTTCCGATAGTTCCAATAATGCCCCTACTAGTTATACTAAACTTCAAATCCAAAAATATCAGCTCGTTATTAACAAGGATACATGTGAATTTCAAGTTCATGAAAACCTCATTCAATTCATTATAAACATAGAAAGATGATGTGGTCATCTTGTCCAAATGAAAAAAGATATAATCTATGTATCGGTACTAGTAGGATACATTTCAAATGACAATATTCCATTTTGTTGACACATTGTTCAGATTGGCCCTCAATAGAAAGAGGTTGTAGGTTAAAACAAACTCCAGTAATATCAATATATAGTCAGATGATAAAATGCTGTCTTGTTCAAGAAAATAGCAGCATGCCTGAATGCCAATAGTACGTGGAATATTGCTATATAGCGATTCGACATATAGACATGCAAGGTTTCCATCTTCAGAGATCTGAATGTGTCTTTATTTGTTAATAGTGTCTTATATGAATGAAGGTAAACCGTTTACAAGTGGTCTCATTCCCTGAAATAATGGGCCTCCATGTGTGTGGGGGGGTGCTACTGTTCTTATGAATTTTAGGTAAACAGTAGAAAGCTGCAATAGGGGGTTTAATGGGGTCATATATTTATATTCCACCTCTGCAATGTATTTCTGTCCTAACTCTCTTATCAACATTTCTATCAGGCTTGATAGATACTTCATAGAGGGGTCACATTTTTTCATATATAAAATTTAATATGGTATGACTTTACCTCTCTTATCCAATGGCTTTATAATGACTTTTGTATCTGATGGAAATTGTATTTGTGAGAGGTTAATATTCTCAATTTCAGCTTTAGGACTGTAAATATTAATATTCCTCCTGTTTTTTTCTTGATCATCAGCCAATGCTTCTAGATAGTTAAGACTATATTTGTTTTGTGTCCCTGTTTGTTGAATTTAATATGTAGCAATAATCCGTGAGCAAGTACATTTATGTTTGTAATCCAAATTAATTTGTTAAACTGAGTGGGGACAAAGGGCAGGTCTTTGAGTTGTAGAAGTCATATGTCGATTGTAAATGTAAAGATTAGTTAAAAATCAGATTTTTCGACATCTTAATGTTTCTCTTTGACTGGTATTCTCAAAAAAAAAAAAAAGATACATGTTTCTTCAATATACAGTAGATTATTTTTTGGAGGTTTTATACAGAGTTAGAAAGACCACACGTATTAGAATATTTAACGGCACTGATCAGTAGTATTCAAGTTCTGGTTAAGTACCGGTAATTACTGTAAATTACTACAGCATCCAAGCCCAAGTGAGTTTAGTTGGCTTCTTTTTAGGTGACGACATTAAACAATCTGAATGAATACTCATATTGTGCAAAGCGTTTTACGTGCGTAGGAGGAGACTACAGTTCCAAGTAACATTTCTCCTTATTTAGCATGAAATCTCTGTCGGCGGAGGCAAGTCTGTGCTGGCAGAGGAAGTAAATTGAATTTGACAGCAGAAAGAAAATAAATGCGAGAAAAACTTGAGGGGACTTGAGGGGACTCTCCGCTAATTAAGTTTTGGTGCGAATCATACCGGGAAACTGTGTTATGTCACAGTAAATTGCCTGGTTAAATATAAATGGTTTAATTCAGAATATCTTTACCTCCTAATAAGTAATGGTTTTCATGCCTAATTATCAAAACCGTTTGGTCACCGTTTTGGCAAGTCACCCTAACATTTTTTTGTGATTGATAATTATGAGAAAAGATTTAAAAACAGTACAAGGGTCCGTTCATTTAGAAAGATCTCAGGTTAAGGTTGTGATTCTGTGAAAAATACCAACGGTGGTGGTGTAGTTACCAAAAACAGAGGAGGGTATTTGTACTTGTCTGGTATTGTTTGTTGAACCCCATCACCCTGAGACATGTATAACTAAAATGAAAGTTGGAATTAAGTTTTTAAAGCAACTAGCTTAGAGCTTGCCGATATGCTAATACTCTAGACCGATATGCCGTAACGAAACAGAAGCGTGCTTTAAGTCTCAAACAAGATGTGGAAGGTATGTGCATTTCAATGTTGCCAATTAATTAACCAATATAATAAAAGCTGTTACTCACCCTTACGGAATTTCTTATAAGTTATCAGTCTGTAAAATGTCCTTCTGTCTCTCCAGTGCAATGTCTCTGAGTGAAGGTCTCTTGTCGTCACCAGTTTCCTGCTGTGACAGTTCCTCTCTTTCATTTTGTGTCTCTACAAACTTACTTCCTCTTCTGTGGTCTCTCTCTGCCTCTAACCTGCTGTACAAGCGACTTAGCGCGTTCATCTCAGATGTGAATGCCTCTCAAACACAGTATCCCGGACTTTATTCCAAGAGCCCCACTATATGCATATTACATAAACTAATGACGGGTGCACAAGATTATAAGAAAGGGCGGTTAGACGAAACAGCATTGTAGATGCATTTGTAAACTATAGGAAAAACGAATGGTATAATGTAAACTGAAGCAGAGACCACTACAGAAATTGATATAGTACAGAAAACAAAACACGTGTATGATGGGCAACATTAACTTGTAAAGAACAATCTCAATGCTGACTAGTAAAAGTTGAAAGAGTCAACACAAATGTCCCATTGGTTGCTGTGGAGACTGCACCACATTTATAACTTTGCACAAGGAAAGAGGACCGTTAGCGTTTAGGAAGAGGGCCTTCATTTTCTGCTATTCTGACTGTTCATACTGGACACGTGTTGGCATCTTGGAAATATTACTACAACAGGTAGGCATAACACTTGAGAGACTAATACATTCTTTTGGTAACTACAAGACCGGGAGCAGAGATAGGCCTCCAGTCGTCATGGCGGCGGAAAAATATAATGAGTGTACATAGTTCCTTTACATATAATAATGATTATGAGTAGCATTTACTAACATCTCTTTACTGGTTTGTTTTTGGTTACAAAACAAACATCTTTAAAATGAAAAATATTTTAAATTAAGGAGATAAGGGATAGATACAGAGTCTTGCTATTCTTGCCATTTTATTGTGAGTAATTTACCATTATTCAACATCACAATCACCATTGGCTATCTAGCCAAGAGTCTACATGATTAGCTTTTTCCTTTTGTAAAGGCCTTTAAAGCAAATTTGATTAAAATTTTAAAAAATACATGTATTCAATTCACTCAAATAATGTGTTCCCTTCTACAAAGCCTAGTCAAAAGCATAGTTACGATAACAAGGTATCATCAGGGATCTCTCCACCCAATGTATCGGTTTGTCTTAGTCTGTCAACTCTAGTCTTTCATACCCCTTGAATGTATGTATTGTAAGAAGTGCTGTGTAAATTGTTGGTGCTACATAAATAACAGATAATAATAATAATAATAATAATAATAATAATAATAATAATAATAATAATAGTGCTCTGGGATGATTATGAAGTCACACATCTCATTTGAAAAATAATTTTATTTATAATTAAAATTCTGGTTGAGAGTCATGTGATCAATCAGAAGTAAGTAGATACTACTCCATTCCAACTCCCTGGAGAAAGGAGCAGATAATATACACACCCTTTACAGGCTACATTAAGGTTTACATATACAAAAAATCTATGATATCATAAAAGCATATACAGTTTACAGTTTAGGAATTTAGAGCAGACACGGAATAATTAAAGAAACAGTTTAAACATGCATCCTGTTGGCAAAACACAACATCCGAACAGCTTGGGATCTGTTTAATTAGAAACAATTATGCCCAAAAAATAATCTTTTCAAAGTACTTTTTTTTTTTTAAACCATACTTAATACATATTTTATTTACCCGATCAGGCCCGCTTGAATGTAATAGCAAAACAAAATGAAAAAAACCTACACCTGCTCAAAAACACAACTGTTTTGGGGAGACAAACCTGAGATATTCCCGTTATAAAAATGTGACTACCTAACTAGTGGCAAGAAACATTTGTAAAAAGAATGTGATGTTGCGAAAGGGCTTTCCAGATGACAAACAGAAACATCAAAACACAATGGAGAAGAATTTTGAATTGTCGCAGTAACAACTGGAATGATATGTCTGGAATAAAGAAACTCTTACAAGAAATCACCATAAAGTTATCATAAAATCCACTTCAGATAATTATATATATATATATATATATATATATATATATATATATATATATATATATATATATATATATATACATACATACATACAACATATATGCATACCTTTGTTGCTTTAGAACATGTAGACAAAATAATCAGCTTTTGTGAAACCGCAGTAAATTTTCACAGGCGAGGCATCAGTCATTGTTCCACAACTGTTGTTGGGCTATTTGTTGGAAATCCTGGATTTAACAGCACCATGCTATTGGCAACTTTCATCAATTGAGAAAGTTTACAAGCTCACAGCAACTGTACTGTGAATCCTAATACATGGGGTGACAAGGTGGTTCCTTTAACAAGGGGCTGAAATGCTCTTAATGTAGCCGTATATAATAAATATATATATATAATTATATATAATTATATATATATATATATATATATATATATATATATATATATATATAATTATATATATATTTGGTTTATTTTGGGAAACTTGGTCACCCTATACTAGAGGGGGGAGAGTCACATAAACTGCACTAGAAAGCAACACAAGCCAACTGTAGCTTTTGGATTTGTGAATAATGTTTTAACTAGAATATTATTGTTATGAAATTAAATTAAACACATGCAAATACAAACTAAGTAGTGTTACAAATAGTCAAAGTACACAATGCTTAAACCTTTGGCAACACATATTACAAATAAGAATTAGTGCCATGAGTTGTTTTTCCCTGGATCAATGTCGCATGAATCAATATTAGAAATTTTAAATCGAAACTACAAGTTATATTGAAAAGTGCTTAAAAACAAGTTTGAACAGAGACACAGAAATCAAGATCACAAATCAATAAGTTATCAGAGGTTGAATACTCATAACCACTACAGTGATTGAGAAACCTGAGACTGGGATAGTATACACCCATAAATTAACACACGCAGGATGACATCATACATAGCACATTCAACCTATACATATAGGAACAAAACCTCACACACTGCTCAGTAAAAATCAGGCAATAGTATTCTTAATGATGGTTATGGAGCACCTCCAGGCATCTATACACCTCTACAACAGCAGAGTCCCAAGTCACATGGACCTCTGGCACTCATCCATCCAAAAATATGCAACTTGGTGCACTGAAACTGTAATGGATTCATTATTATTTGAGCAATCACAAGGCAGAAGCTAATAGGTAAATGGGGAAAAAATAGTCAGACTTTGGGTTGTAGAAAAGGCAACAAAGGTGACTTGGAACATAGGGAAGTCACCATTGAGAGCAAGTTCTTAATTCTGGTCACTCAGCTGAGGCATCCCTTGCTGAGCGCAGTGAGGTTATAGCATCACCCACTGGTTTTTGCGCGACGGTACAATTCAGAATGATTTCAAAATGGAATCCACGCACAGGGTTCAACATCAGTGCTGCCTGGGCTCCGGCGAGACTCCTGCAGGGTGCAGTAAGTGCTTTCACAGGTGTCCAGTGAGGCAGAGCAGCAATACTACATGGATTATTAAAATGTAGAGCGCAGCCACTAGAGGAGTCCGTGTACGAGAGCAGAATGTGTGACGCAGGGATCTACGTACAGTTGAGCTCCGAACCTAAAAGGATACAAGCGAGACAATAAAGATATGAGTGATGCACAAAGATCTAGAGCAGACCTGGGCAAAGCACGGCCCGCGGGCCACATCCGGCCCGCTGAATAGCTCGGACCGGCCCGCAAAGAGTGTCCTGGTGACTCACCAATGAGTCCGGTGTCCCCCCCGCCCCGGTCACTTACCTTAAACTCCTGTGTTGGAAGCGTTTGTCTCGGGTGCCGGCGCTTTATGCTGGGCGCCGGCATATGACGTCAGACGCCGGCGATCAGCAGTGAAGCGCCGGCACCCGAGACAAACGCCTCACGCTTCCAACACAGGAGTTTAAGGTAAGTGACCGGGGCGGGGGGGGAGATCCTGAGAAGGGGGGGTTAGGGAGTTAGAGGGGAGATACTGAGAAGGGGGGGTTAGGGAGTTAGAGGGGAGATACTGAGAAGGGGGGTTAGGGAGGGAGGTCTTACTGTGTGTGTGTGTGTGTCTTACTGTGTTTGTGTGTGTGTGTCTTACTGTGTGTGTGTGTATCTTACTGTGTCTGTGTGTGTCTCACTGTGTCTGTGTGTGTCTTACTGTGTCTGTGTGTGTCTTACTGTGTCTGTGTGTGTCTCACTGTGTCTGTGTGTGTCTTACTGTGTCTGTGTGTGTCTTACTGTGTCTGTGTGTGTCTTACTGTGTCTGTGTGTGTCTCACTGTGTCTGTGTGTGTCTTACTGTGTCTGTGTGTGTCTTACTGTGTCTGTGTGTGTCTCACTGTGTCTGTGTGTATCTTACTGTGTCTGTGTGTGTCTCACTGTGTCTGTGTGTGTCTTACTGTGTCTGTGTGTGTCTTACTGTGTCTGTGTGTGTCTCACTGTGTCTGTGTGTGTCTTACTGTGTCTGTGTGTGTCTTACTGTGTCTGTGTGTGTCTCACTGTGTCTGTGTGTGTCTTACTGTGTCTGTGTGTGTCTTACTGTGTCTGTGTGTGTCTTACTGCGTGTGTCTTACTGTGTTCATAGCTTATTCAGTTATTGTAATAAATATTTTAGCCCATTTTTTAGCTCAAAATATTTTTTCCTTTTTTTTCTCCTCTAAAATCTAGGTGCGTCTTATCAGCAGGTGCGTCTTATAGAGCGAAAAATACGGTATGCACTCCGAAGCCTTGTTCATTTTGTTCACTTCTGTGCTGTGCTAATAGTTATTCAGGCCTTACTTATTCAAGCACCTCTACCAATGACGTAGGCTTGAATAACTTTATTAAACAGCACATAAGTTAACAAAATGGACAAGGCTTCGGAGTTTTTAGTTTGTAGAGGTCTGGCCCTCTAAAACCATTCCAATTTCTCATGTGGCCCCATGGGAAAATTAATTGCCCACCCCTGCTCTAGAGTGACAAGGGCTAAAGTAATTTTTTTTTAAAAAAAGGACAAGGATGGAGCACATTGTTGCTAATTAAGAAAAAGGGAGAACATGTGGAGATGTCATGCAAGAGGGAAAATCTGAGACATGGATTGAGGGAAAAGCAAAGAAAAGTAGTGGGTTTAGAATGACAGATGATAGTATAGGTCTCGGAGAAATAGAAGATGAGGACATCAGGAAAAAATAAAGTATGATTTTGTGCAGTCAGGAGCTATGGAAGGTTTCATGACTTACCTTGTCTCTTGATGTGTCTTCTATCAACAAAGACAGCTCATGAGATGCATCAAGATCCTGAGGGACTGACCAATCATGTGACTGAAACCTGATCAAGAGCAACAGTGATTAGAGCGGCCCCTCTCTCCAAGACCAGACCACTCACCTGTCTATAGGTGAATATTTCCATGCTCTCTGACTATACCAATTTTCCAATTATTTTCACTAGCAAATCCTTCCCTTTGTTTAAATCATTGTGTGCTCCTATTGTGTGCTCTGGGTGTTGTCTATTTGATAAAGCCTGATATAGGCCAAATAAGAATCAAGTTGCACACCAAAAAGGAACGTAAGGAAAAATCAAATTGATGATAATGCTGAAAAAGTATGATGCAAAGCAAGTCAAAAAGATTTACACACCCAAACTTGTCAAAAACAATATAAAGGTTGAATAGTCTGAAACATTGGGGGATCTCACACTGGGTGTCAAACACCTTTGTCAAGGGTAGGATTTGTAAAGATGTTTTTTTTTGTACTATTTTGGTGTGCGATTCTGATTTTGTATTTAATACATATTTGGATAGATAAATAGATATTTTATGTGTATTGTTCCACCCACTTAGTAAAGTGCTCTCTTTTTGTTACTCACCTTCTCATGTTATCCATTTTCTGTTCCCGGTCATCTGCTCTCTGACTCTCCTCTGTTAATTGCCTTTCCAGTTCTGTCTTTGCATTTTGTAATTCCCTGTTTGACTGCTCAACCTCCAGATACCTAAAGAAAGAGAAAACCACAACATGTTTTCTTCTTCAATCACATTGATGCATGGCTCTCTCACTTTCTTTCCTCTACCATCTCTGCATTGATCCTAGGGGACTTCAATAAACCTACTGATGACCCATGCTCACCTGCTGCTTCCAAACTACGTTTGCTCTCCTCTCTGACTCTCGGAATGGAGTACCTCCCCACGGAACTCTTCCTAATGTCTGTCTCCCCAGAGCCTGTTAACATATAACCCTGCCATGCCTCCCACACCTTTTCTTCCTAAAAAAACACTACAAACCTACCAATACCTACGTGACCACAATACCCTAGAGCTTACAGACTCTACCAAGCATCTCCACCTCCATTTCAGCCCTGAATCAGTTACAGTTCTGTATAACCATACAGTAGCTTCAGACTTAGATATGGTTGCTCCTGTAACTGTCCGCCACCCCCATGCAGTCCACATCAGCCATGGCATTCCGCACAGACCCGTCTCTTCCAAAAGATGTTCACGTACTGCTGATGGGGGTCCCATTGCAAACTCATGCTCCATGCCTATAAATCGACCCTCCATCACTCCAAACAAACCTATTTCCTTCCCCATAATCCTATCTATTTCAGACCATTCCCACCCTTGTCTGCCAACCAACACACCAAGTTGGCTGCCTTGGTGTCACATCCAGTTCCTCACAAAATCCTACCACCTTCACCTCAAAAATATCTCCAGAATTTGTCCATTCCTCAAACAAGAAACAACAAAAATAATATTCCACTCCGTTGTGATATCCCATCTGGATTATTGCAACTCTCCACTAACTGTTTACCCCCTCTCCCATCTTTCACGGTTTTAATCTGTCCTCAACACTGCTGCAAGATTAATCTTTCTCTGTCAATGTTCCTCATCTGCCGCTCCATTGTGCCAATTGCTCCACTGGCTCCCCAAATTCCAAACTTCTTAACCACACATACGGACAATCCTCCATATATCTACCCTCCTATCAAAATACACCCCTAACCAATCTCTCTTGGTTCCTCTTATGACCTCTGTCTCTCTTCTATTGTCATTACGTCTCCTCACTCCTGTATTCAGGACTGCACCGGTTCTGTACCCCTTCTGTGGTATTTCCTTCCCCGTTACGTCAAAACTTTCTCCCTCGTATGTGACTTTCAAAAGCTCCCACCTTTTTTGAGAAGCGCACAATCTTTCCGCCTAACAATCTCAGCCATCATCCAAATCAACCCATCTGAAAGACCAGCAACCTTTACAGATCATCCAGACCCCATCAACTCGTCCACATCCACATGCAAGCAGTTCTCTCTATTGTTTCACTTCCCCCTTAACCACCGACTAGATTGTTAGCTCACAAGAGCAGGGCCCTCTTCTCCTTTTGTACCAGTTTGTTATTATGTGTGATTTTAAATTATTCCACTGGATGTAACAGCACTACGGAATCTGCTGATGCTACATAAATAAATGTAATGTAAGCATTGTGAGATTTGCCCATAACTTTTTGTTATGTTACATCAAAGCATTCTCCTAGTAATAAACAAGAAATAAATTTCACCGTTGCTGCAATTCCATCAGTTGCCAATCTCTTTCTGTTTGGTATTCCTTCTCCATGAGATTTCCAGGAACTGAAACGCTCAGTGACATCTCCTATAAAAAAAAAAAAAAATAGAAGCAGAAAAGGTGAATTTCTAACACAATTAGTTTACCTATAATGTTAAATCTTTCCATGTATTATTTATATAGCTCTGTAGAACGCAATACATGTCTGTGGAAAAAAGGGCTTACAGTCCCAGTAAGCCCTTAAGTGCATTTTAGTGTTACAAAAAGAAGTGCAATCACAAGGTATCAAAAGCATAGAGGGATTCGTCAAAATCGTGTCTATACACTTAGAATGATTATCCTTTACCCCATAGAATATGAAGGCAGAAGAACCATTCAGCACATCTAGTCTTCCCCTCAAGAAGTCCTCGGTTTTGCCTTAGATCCAGGAGGACCATATGCCTGCCCCATTAAATTCTCATAATGTATTAACTTCTGCCACTTCTGCTGGATAGAACACCACATATCGCAAACCCCCTCAGTAAAATAAAACATCCATCCAATCTAAGCCTCTGACCCTCTTGCTTTCGATTATTACCTTTTGTTCTAGCATTTCCACTCTTAAAATAAATGTCCTGTCTGTCCTTTGCCTAATCCCTTTACATATTAAAGTGTTCCTATCACATCTCCCCTCTCCTTTTTTCTCCTTCAATCTTTAAAAATTTAAATCCTTTAGTCATTACTGAGTATTATCATTAAAAACATTCACCATTTTAGTAGACTTTGCCTGAAAACTCAAAAAATGCATGTCTTTCTGGAGAACTGCAAACAACACTCTTGGCGGGGTCTGACCAGAGATCTATGAACCACTACCTTCTTCTTGCTACTAATGCCTCTAGCTATACAACCCAGCACCCTACTTGCTTCTTCTGATGGTTTTTAAAGATTAGTACAGGTGGTAACTGCATTGTCAATGTCTTTAGGTCAATGTCACCTGTTTGCTTCAGTTTTGTAACCTCACATGTGTAGAAAAATGCACCCCTAGTTCTTCTATGACTGACCCTTTTCCCCCCACCAACCTGAGATTTGGGCTGCAGTTCCCAAAGCTTTTTCTCGAGGGACGCATTTTGGTTGAGAGCATCTCGCAAGTTCTGACTGCTTCCCCGAAGCTGTATGGACAGAGCATTCTTCTCCTCAAACATTTGAGACAGCTGTAGACAGGAGATAATTAAAGATTTGTGGTAAGAAACCCCAAATAAAAATAGGAAAACAAAATTAAAAAGTGCCTGCAACACTGCCTGATCATAAAAAGCTGATATCTACTCTTTTAGTAGCAATACAGCGCAAGAAACACTAGGTTTACAGGCATAGTGAGCAAATGCTGATGTTTTTAAAATTATAGTTACATGGGGGGGGGGGTTACATTTGTTGTTCTTTGAGCTACAGATTTTCAACAAAAATTGGTGTATCACATATTCCAAAGGAGTTCCAAAGGAATATTCTAATTCGTATCTTATAGCAGACTCTTCATCTATTGTGAGTCCTTCTTTGTGCACCAGTGGGGGGATTTTGCAAGGAAAATGTCTGCTGGTAAGACGCCGGACAGTTTTGTCTTTCAAGTGTCGAGTGGACTCCTCAAACAGGATGTCTAAAAATGTTTAATTAGAACTCTAAGTGTAGGTCTTTCCAGTGTCACCTTTCTTGAACAACTCATATGCGTTAAACATGGCAGCCTGGGTCAGGTAGACAGCAACCTTAATACCCTGTTTTGATTTTACTGAGCCTGGACAGTATATCCCCTGTGACCTCTAGGGTCCATTGGGTATTATCACTAAAATGAAGGAAAATTCAAAGATCCAACTATTTGATCCTGGTCATAATACAATATTGAGTGTATGGTGGGTTTTCTTATAATACCCATCATTAAGGTCAAGGCCCAAAATTTTGCAGGAGTCAGTGGGGTGCCACGTTTGATATCTGCTACCTTGTTTCAGCTGCCAGACACTTGGCAGCATAGACATCAGCTTGAGCTACAATTTTAAGAAATGAGTTGGCTCACGGGAATCAATACCACATCTGATGCCAGGAGTCGCAAGAAAATGGGGGATTTCAGGTTCTAACATATTTGGACAGGTTCAACACACCTAGGAGGTGGAACCACGGCAAAAGCTTTATATGACATGCCAGGTTATGCCTTAATATCAGACACTGTCATGGTGGCTTCATCAAAGACAAAATAGAAGAAGAATTCCATTATAAAAATGTAACAAAAAAAAAAAACACCAAAACCTTATATTTTCTCTCTCCCCTAACCTACACGATCCCCACCCACCAAACTACTATAACACTATACACCAAAGTATATATGTTTTTCTCCCTCCTTTAAAGCCAAAGCTCTCTACACTATGCCCAATTCCCTGTGACCACCCACCAAACTAACCAAAACAAAAGACCAACTAAAATATTATTATTTTTTTATAAAGATCAGGGGGTGATAGAAGGGTTAAAGCTTATGGTCAGGGGGTCTCATTAGGCCACCTAGAACTCTTGTGGGAGCCAGGTGGCAGTGAGTAATGGGCATAGAAACACCAACGCATTCATACAGTATTCGACTTGGGGCAGTAGAAATTAATTTGTGCTGTTTGGTGGCCTTCATGTTGGACAAGGCAATACAAAATAAAAAGTAAAGAATATAACTGCACAAGAGTATACAAAAATTTTTTTTTTTATATTTAACATTCAGTGTAAATAAAATCTAACATATATAAATATGGCCTCATACGAAAACCCTAAAAACGATATATCATTTGCTAGGGTATATTAAAATGGTTCAACACGCATATGACAAACACGCTCTGATTTATGAAGCTTGTGGGGGCTGACACCCAATCACATAATAATGAACGCTGGTGCCCTCTTACTTTGCCATTAAGCTGCTCAATCCTCTGCTCTTTGTGATGTAACTGCGCAAGTGCGTCAGTTAGCTGCGTTTGAAGGTTCTGCACTTCCTCTTGGTTGATTTGCAGCTTTGCCTGCGTGGAATCCTTGCCACTAGATTCAGAGACCTGTGAGGGAAAAAGAAAGCTATTCAGTGTGTACGTGCACGAATGTGTACATTATGCATCAACACATTATGTATCAACATTACACATACACATTTATACTTCTATTTTTCACACTGCTAAATGGTGAACATGTACAACTTTGTATGTGCATTGAAATGTTTATGTCAGTACAATTAAAATATAAAATACCTGTCTGATGCTGATGTCCGGGCTTTGCGATATCCTCTCTAACTCTACGCGGGAATTCCTCAGCTCTAAACGCAGTCGTTCACGGTCTTCCTGAAGACTTCCCATGGTTCTAGAAAGTGTTTCCAGCTGGTTTTGCAGAGACTGAAGGTCATCAGTCATTCTACTTAACTCATCTTCTCGAGCCTGCAACAACCTAGCCTGGTCTTCCAACTGAATTTGCATTTTGAGTTGTTCCTCCTCACTTTGCGAAACCAAGTCCCTCAATGTGTTCCTTTCCAATGTCATATTGCCGAGCTCTTCTTGGAGCACCGACACCTTCTTTTGCTGCTCCTCAAGTCTCTGAAGCTCTTCATGTGCAAAGTCGTGACTATCTTGCAGTGATCTCATGGAGCCTTCAAAGGCTTGGAGCTGGGCCCTAAGAGATGAATTGTCTTCATTTGCCTGTAGCAGTCTTTGTTCTGCTTCCAACAGATCCCTGGCCAATTCTGCTACTCTCTCCTCTGCAGTCTCTGTTTCATTGCGCAGTATACCAGTGTCATGCTGCAGACTCTTAAGCTGCTTTTGCAGTTCCTCCTCTGCATTCTGTACTTTCCTCTCAGCTTCTGCTTGTACCCTAGAGGTCTCCTCTTTCAAACATGAAGATTCCTTTAGTAGCCGTGATACCTCTTCTTTGAGTGTTTGTATCTCTTGCTCATCCTCCATAAATCTGATTTCTCTTTCCTCCTTTTCACTTTGTAGCTGTGACATAAATTGTGTCAGGCTTTCAACCTCCTGTTGGATTTTTAGTTTTTCCAAACTCACTCCTTCTAGTTCTTTCTGTAGAGACTGTGTAAGATCTTTCTCAAGTTTTAGTTGCTGCTCCTGAACATTATGTTCCAGCCTCATTTGTTCTATTTCTTGTATCTTTTCTCCCAATAATTGTTTCAGTTGCGAATCTTTAAGGGAAATGAGCTCCTTTAAATCTTCCCTGTATCTTGTCAGCTGAGCATTTAACTTGGCATTCTGTGCATTTAAGTCATCAGTATGGCTACGATGAACTCTTAGTTCCTCACGTAGCTCATTACTTTCTTTTGCAGCTTCCTGGATCAAAGCGTCTTTGGCTACAATTGCATTGAGGTGTCGCTGCTCAAGCTGTTGGTAATCACCTAGCACCCGTTCTCGCTCTTCTTGCAGAGAGCACATGGACTTGGTAATCGCCTCTAGTTGAGCCTTACCTCGTGAAGCCTCCTCTTGAGTGGCTAGTAGCTCAGCAGTGATGGTTTCTAGTTTCTCTTGTACTTGCTTTTTCTCTTGCTCAGTTTTAACCAGCCTCTCTTCAAGTACCCGGGTCTCTGCAGCATGCAACTCATGCAATTCGCCTACAGCTGCACTCACTGCTTCATCTCGAGCACTCAGCAGTCTTACTACATCCCGTTCCTTCTGCTCCAACTCACAATGCAACTGCTCTGTCAGAATTTTGGATGCTTGCAGGTCACTTTGAACCTGCTCAGTAGACAGCTTCCAGTGTTGCATATCCATCTCCAACGTTTTGAGCGCCGCTACCAGATCTTCTTTTTCACCCGTATGCTGCTTCAGTTGGTCCTCCATAGCTTCAAGGCGACTTAATCTTTCTTCGGCTTCAACCTTTTTTAATTTCAGCTCTTGCTGGCAGGCACTATGCAGCTTTTGCTCTTCTTCCAGACAAGATGACAGTATGGCCTTCTCCTCAAATATGGACTCTTGTTTCTTTTGATTAGTCTCGGATTCACTCTGCAAAGCTGCAGACAGTTCCTGATTTTCCAGCTCAAGTCTATGAAAATGAAAAATAAAAATAACAAAATTGACACAAGACACTTTCAGTACAGAAGCCAGGAGGACAAGACAGTGGCTTCATTTTATAACCCTAGTTATAAGAACGCATGCACCATTCTGTAGGTTTGCTTCTTTTACTCAATAAACTGTTTTTCAATGTACATTCTGGGGATATCAATTTGGGATATATAATGGACAAGACCAATAGATTGGATTATCTAATTTTC
This sequence comes from Spea bombifrons, assembly GCF_027358695.1. Classification (NCBI taxonomy): domain Eukaryota; kingdom Metazoa; phylum Chordata; class Amphibia; order Anura; family Pelobatidae; genus Spea; species Spea bombifrons. The sequence goes on from NC_071090.1 coordinate 72,082,241, forward strand.
TGTTTTAAATTAAGCATATAGTGGTAAACATATAAACAGACACCATAATATGTCTTCTAAATTATATCACCTCCGTGAACAAGTTTACTGAAAGAAGTTTTATACATGGAAGATACAGGGCTGTTTCCAATTTATTACTGCGGGCCCTTATATTTAATAACTTGAATACATCTATCTTATCTTATCTATTATAGTTTTAGAAGCCGTATGCTCTGTGCATATGTTCTCATCTCACCCAACCACTTACAACAGGCTATGATGTGGATTCCACACATTTTTTCACTAATCACTAGAGAGAGAGAAAATGGCTTCTCCTTTAAGTATTGATAAATACATTGCTCCATATACATTTTTCATTTCCTGTGACAGTTCTAGTCGATTTTGTCCATTTTAATTAACATTAATGAAGAACCTTTGTATGTTAAATATATATTTACTATTACACAGGAGTATGTGTTTGAAAATGTAAAATAATTGTTACCTGGTTGTTTGGATTTGTAGCTCCTCAACCTTTGCAGTTATCTCTTTAAGTTGGTTTCTAAGAGATACACAAGTCTTTTCCTTCTCGGTGATTTCATTATCCTTTTCCTGCATGGTATCAGTGAAAGTTTTATTCCATTTTTTAGACTCATCTATGATGCGATCTCTGTCATTCTGTAAAGAGCACATACTACGGGTGAAGGCTGCCAGCTTAGCTATGTTTTGGTTTAAGTTATCCTGCATCTCCTTCATCTCCAGGCCCTTACTTTCCAGAGCACTCTGCAAGTTGCTGATGGATCCCTCCAGTTGCTCTTTCTCACTGTGCAGCAAATTAAGTTTCTCCTGCACATTCCTCATTTCTTTTGTGTGTTTAAGTCTCTCTTGTTCCAATCTGTTTTCCAGATCCTCGTCTTTCTTCTTTAATGTTAAAGCATTGTCCTCTCCTGCTACCTGCAGTTCTTCTTTCAGTTTCATACTTTCGGTTAAGACCCTTGCTGTCTCATTACGTGCATCATCAAGCGATATGCGGAGAGATTTTAGTTCAGCTTGTGCCTGTTGGGCATCTTCCAAGGCTTTAGCTAATCTCTCATTTGAGGCCAACTTTTCCTTCTCGTATTCACTACTGGCAAACTCCATAGCTTTGATGGTCCTCTCCAGGCTACTGATGGTCTCCTGGTACCCTATGCAATCTTTCTGTAGGTGCCGTACTTCCTGTTGTTTCTCTTTCAGCAATTCTTGTAGCTCTTTTGTTTGACTTTTTCTTCCTTTCTCTCCCTGTACAGACTTCAACTTTTCTACAAATTCTTTCTGTGCTTGTGACAGTGCTTCTGCCTTCTGTCTCTCGAGCTGCCGCTTTTCCTCCTCCAGGTGGAGCTGAACATTGTGTAACTCTTTTTGTAAGCTGTCATTTCTACTCTGTAAATCCATAGCATCCTGCTGGTAGTTTCCAATACTTCCATTAAGTTCGGCAAGCTGATTCATCAGACGCTCTTCTAACTCATCCTTCTCTACCTCTAGGATGCTCTTTTGCCTCGTTATCTCTTCCACATCATCCTTGGCTTTCTGGTGTTTATTCTCCAGTTCCACCATCTCTTCCTTCAGTTTAATCACCTGATCCTGGGCAGCTGCCAAATTGCTCTCAGCTTTTGTCTTCTCCTCTTTTAACACGCTGATGCCTTCTTTCATTTTTTGTATTTTATCTTCCCTTTTTCTGGCGTCGTTTTCAAGTTGTTCTATAAGACCTTCCAGTTGGCATATTTTCTGCAAGTTCTCCTGTTCTGTGTTTATTTCAGAAACCTCATTGTTAATTATAACTTCTCCAGCTTGCTTTTTGGTCAACGGCGAAGACAAACACTCTGTTTCCTTTACAATAATTTCCTTTTGCATGATATCGGTTGTAGCCTCTTCAAGGGTCTTCTGCAATTTCAATTCAACATTTTCCAACTGAATTTTTAGATTTTCATTCTCGTGAGCTAAAGCAGCCTTTTCAGACTGGACCGTTTCTAACTGGGTATCTAAATCTTTTCTTTCTGTGTGCACTCTCTCAATTTGAGCCTTTAGTTCTAAATTTTCTGACTGCAATTGTTCCAGCTGACCTATCTGTTCCACGGTGAAAGGAGGCTGTTCTCCTCTCAGTTTTTCATTCTCTTCTTCAAGCTCAAGTATTTTTTGCTGCTTAGACTTGGCAAACTTTCTCATCTTTTCCTTGATACCCTCTATCTCTTGCTCTGCTTCTTCCAGTTGCTTCTCAATATCTCGCTTTGCTGCTTCCACGGCTTTCATCTTACTAAAGATCTCCTGCTTCTCTCCCTTTACGGCTTCTAAAGCTCGCTTCATTCTGTCTGTCTCATCGCTGACGTTTTCATAGGATTGTAGTAGGGTCTCGTACTCTTTCTGTAGTTCAGAATGCTTTTCTTGCCAATCAGAGCTCTGCGTTTCCTGTGACATACGCATGGATTCCAACTCTTTTTGTAACAGCTCCTTATCTTGTGTGATGTTAACAAGTGCAAGTTTTAAACTTTCACATGAAGCCTCAAGGTTTTGATTTTCCATAAGACATTTATCAACTTCAGCAATAAGCTTCTCTCTTTCTTCTTTCTGGTTGGATAGTTTTTTGTTCAGTTCATCATTTTCTGCAGTCAGCTGTTTAACTGAACGCTCTGCAGCTAACAGACTTCTGGAAAGCTCTTCTTCATGTTCTTTCATTGCTTTAAGTGTTGATTTCAAGGTCTTGCTTTCTTTAAGTGCCTCCTTTCTAGAAATTAGGGCAGCCTGTAGTTTCCTCTGAAGCTGTTGTTTGCTCTTAGACTCTTCTTCTTCACCCTCATCTTGTTTCTTTTGAACTTCAAGAACCTGCATTTCAAGCTTGCTTTTGTGGTCCATAAACTCCTTAGTTTGATTCTCCAGTTGCGTTGTAAGAGCTATAATCAAATTGTCTTTCTCCAAAACACATGACTGGGATGCTTTAAGAGCTTCGTAGCTTTCTTCTAGAGTTACACAAAGATGCGTAATTTCTTCATTCTTAGCATATAACTGATCTTTAATTTGCTTTGTTTCTGATTCCAATACCTGGAAGGACTCTGCTAATTTATTTTCCAACTGCGTTTTCAGAGTAACAGCTTGTCTTTCAGACTCACAATGCTTTTCCCTTTCAACATCTAATTGCCTGGTTAAATTCTCCACGGTCTCTTGTAGGTGTAAAATCTCCTTGAAACGTTGAGTAAGTTGATTTTCCATGTCCACAGTCTTGCATTCCAGTTCATCTCTTTGGGCTTTGAAAAGGTTTAACTGTGTTTTATAAGCTTCTAGATCATTGGCTGCAGCAGTATCAAGAGTATCTTTAACCTCTGCTTGAGTGAACTCCACCCAGTCATTACCCCAGTTAGAGTCTTCACCACCTTTCTCTAAAACGGTAACGTTTGAGGACTGAAATTCTGTCTCCTTGCTTGGAATCTCATCTGGTGAATTGTGACTTACACTTTGTGTTTCTTTTTCGTGCTGGATCTCTAAGCGCCCTGACAGTATATTTTGATTCTTTTCTAGTGCATTATACTTCTCCTGCAACAGACTGAACTCATCTTTCTGTTGCTTCAGTTGTTCACGGTGGTGTCTGTCCTTTTCTTTTGCCTTTTTGATTGTGTCTCTTCTAGAGTTCACAGCATCTTGAATTTTGCGTTGCAAGGTCTCATTTTCTTGTTCTAGAGTTAATATTCTGTTCTCAAGGTCCATTCTGCTATCAGCTATAGGTTCTGGGTTGACGTATTGCGCCATGTCTTTAATGTCAGAGGACAGAGGTGGTGCAGACAACGAATGAACTACAGAAAGATTTTCCATATTCTCTGTTTTTAGAGATTCAATTGTTTTGATCTTCTCGTTCAAATTCACCTTCATTTCTTCAACTAGTGATTGAAGACTTTCTTCAGCTGCACTCTTCTCAAGCAGCTCTCTCCTGACATTCTCTAGTTCTGATTCTTTTTCAGAAAGTTGTTGTTTTAGGAACTCTTCAGCTACATTTTGCTCGGTTGTTTTAACTTCAGCAATGTTGCCACTACCAATAGACTCTTTTTCCAGCACTGCTGCACCTTTCGCTAGCGCCTTCTCTAGTTTTGACACCTTCTTCAAAAGTTCTTTTCTATTGGCTAGGGCAGCCTGCAACTTCTTCTTAAGATGTTCATTCTCCTTCCTCTGACTTTCTAGCTGATGCTGCAACTCAATGCCCTCTTTTGCTTCAAATGGACTGTTAATAGTAGTTTGCAGCTGATGTTGTAATTCACTCTTCTCTGTCTGCAAAAGCTGTATGCTATCCAGATTACGTAGTTGCTCCTCTTTCAGTATACGCAATTTTTCTTGTAGTTCCTCTTGTGTTTCAAGATGTATTTTCATTGTATTTTGCTGCTGCACATAATCATGTCTCAATGATTCTATCTGAATCTGCAACTTTTCCTGATTTGCCAGGTGTTTACATTCCTGGGCTTCCCATTGAATCTGCAATCTTCCTCTCTCTTCCTGAAGAGATTTGATCAATTCTTGGTCCTTAATGCTAGAGAGTCTTAGTGTTTCCAGCTGTTCGTGAAGTTCGTCTTTCTCCTTCTGCATTATCTGCAATGTTTCCTGCAGTTGGCCTTTCTCATTGACAATGCATTTCAACTGAAGGTCCACCTCATCTTCTTTGCCTGGCGTTTCCGATGCATCTCTTCCCTCAGTCTGCTCTCTGTTCAACTGTTCCTTCAGTGCTTTAATTTCTTTATCCATAGAAAATTTTTCTTCATTTAAGAAGACCATCTTATCAGAAAAACTGTGACTTATTTCTGCAATTTGTTGATCCTTCTCTGAAAGAGCCAATTTTAAATTTTCTATTTCTCTGGTCTTCTGAGTAAGCAGATCCTGGAGTGAAACCGTTTCACACTCATTAGCAGCAAGCACCTCAGAAAGTCTCTCTTCTTTTCTTTGGCTATGGTCCAGCATTTCTTGCAGTCTCTCCACATGGATGGTCTCCTCATTCAGTTGTCTTGCTAGTTGTTTTGAAAGAGAGTCTTGTAGCTGAAGGTCTACCTCATTTTCTTTGCCTGGTGTTTCTGATGTATCTCCTCCCTCAGTCTGCTCTCTGCTTGCAGAGTTCAACTGTTCTTTCAGTGCTTTAATTTCTTTATCCATAGAATATTTTTCTTCATTTAAGAAGACCATCTTATCGGAAAAACTGTGACTTATTTCAGCAATTTGTTGATCCTTCTCTGAAAGAGCCAATTTTAAATTTTCTATTTCTCTGGTCTTCTGAGTAAGCAGATCCTGGAGTGAAACCGTTTCACACTCATTAGCAGCAAGCACCTCAGAAAGTCTCTCTTCTTTTCTTTGGCTATGGTCCAGCATTTCTTGCAGTCTCGCCACATGGACCGTTTCCTCATCCAGTTGTCTTGCTTGTTGTTTTGAAAGGGAGTCTTGCTCAGACAAAATTAGCTGTAGATTATCCAGGTCCTTCTGCAAAGCTGTGATTTTTAAGTCTTTTGATTTTGACTCATTTTCCGTGCTCTGTAATTGCTCTATCAGCATGTTGTGACTCTCATAATTGCTCATCTGATGCTGTTCTAGGTTTATACCAGAATTCTGCAGGCCTTCTGTGAATTCTTGCTCTTGCATCAGATTTTCAAGCTTCACGGTCAATACTTCCTTTTCCAAGGCTAAAGCCTCCATTTGGACTTCAAGATTGGTTACAAGCTTTTCAAGCGAAAGGATCTTACAATCTCTGGTTTCGCACGCTATGCACTGGGAAGAAGACGCATTCTCACCGATAGCACCATCTACCTCACAAACCTTTGTCTTATCTTTTTCATGCAAATCATTTGAGATTTTGAATGAAATATTAGTGGCGGTGCATGTTTCCTCCCCGTGAAACTTTGTCACTTGTTCCAACTCCTTTCTTGTGTGTTCTGATGTTCCATAATTTGACCCGCTTTCTTCTGTAAGGTGCCCTTTCATCTTTTGTATCTCCTCATGTGTATCCCTGATGTCCATCATAAGAATGGAGAGCTGCTCCTCCCTAAGGCCTTCAACAGCAACAGTAAAGTCTTCAGCATCAGAAGGCATCAGCATCTACAACAAGACATTTAGACTTACTCAGTCAAAGTGTCCTTTTCATCTACACACACACACACACACTCCATATTGTATTAAAATTAAGTATATATATATGCTTATGTTTGCATTATAATTTAACTTGAATGGCAGCAAGTCTGTGATGACATCATGAATGAGTGACATCATTAATACTTGCGAGCAGATGTATTAATTTTCTCAATACTAAAAATGAAGTTGCTTTCTGTGCTTATCACACAGTGGTTCTTAAAACATGTTTATTAATAAAATATAAAATATGTACATTAATTTAACACAAACATGCCATGTACCTGTATAGATTGCCCATCTGTTGAGTTGTGATGGCTCTCAGAAGATAAGGTGACTTGACATACTGAAAACAGAAGGTGAGAAAGATGTAAGAACAGGACATAACAGGATGTAACATAGCTTATCAGGACATAGCTGGCTGGCAGCTCACCAATAACGCAGATGTTTTACCAAACACATACGAAACATACCATGTTAAACCACAAGTGGCCAAAAATAAACATATAAAAACAAGGTTGAATCTCACCTGATATACTCTCTTCTTGTTTCATTTTCAACGTTTGTAGCCGCACTGGTTTTCCAAACATTTTTGTCTCTTCTAAAACTTTGTCGTCCTGGTGCAGATTAAACTCAGTTTCAGTGTTTTGGTTGTCTACGTTCCTAATGTCTTGATCTTCATTTTCCAGTACTTCTTCAAAACCCGTACCTTTCTCAGGGGCCTCTTTTTCACCACTTTCAACAAGGAGGATTCTCGCTTGTTCATTTTTATTTCTGTCCAGATGATCATTTACTGACCTCTCCTCTTTTAATTGCCTAGTGACTCTCTCAGCATCACCCATAACTTCCATTTCTGTTGTGAGTGTTTTCTTCAATCCCTCCAGTTCACTCTGAGCTCCCCTCAACCTCGCTAACTCCTCTTTTACTCTGTTAAGCTCATCGTGGACACCTCTTGCCTTTTCCAATTCCTCTTTTACTTTCTGTAACTCTATCTGAGCTGCATGCGGTGTTTCTAACTCCAATTTAACTTTATCCAATTCATCACAACCTTGTTTTTCTCTTTCCAGCTCCATCTGCACCACTTCCATCTCTTTGTGAGTTTCACTTCTCTCAAGGTCGTCTTTCTTTATTTCAGGCTCATCCTGAGCAGTGTGCTCACTCCTTAGCTCTTCTCTCAGCTTCTTCTGTGCTTCTTGTTCACACTTCAGCTCATAATGCATCCTTTTCAGCTCTTCATTGGCTCCCTTCGCATTCTCCAGCTCCTCTCTTACTTGCCCCAACATCATCTGAGCATCTCTCTCCCTGTTCAGCTCACATGTTGTGCTCTGAAGCATGTCCTGTGATCCCTTCACCCTTTCCAACTCTTCAACAACTTCTTGAAGTGCCTCCTGAGCTACTATCTCTCTCTGCAGCTCCTGTCTCATTCTTTGCAGCTCAGCCTGAGCTCCCTTCACTCCGTTCAACTCCTCCGTAACTTGTTTCAACAATTCGTGTGCATGTTTTTCTCTTTCCAACTCAGTTCTTATGTTTCCTAACTCATCATCCAATCTACCTAATTCTTGTTTAGCAGCTCTTTCTTTTTCCAGGTCATCCTTGAGTCTCTGACAGAAAAGGTCTTTCTCTTTTAAGAGTTCCTCAAATGTAGCAGATTGGCAAGATTTCTCTTTCCTCTCCATGTCTAGATTATCTTTTAGAGATAGCAGGTCCCTCTCCATCTGCCGGAACTGTTCAGAGAGAACCTGAGAAAGTAACATTTATTTTAGTGTGCATTAGTAATTAATTAAACTATATAAAAAAGGTAGGTTAAACATATGCTTTAAGGTTATAGCATACAAATCCATACACCTACAATTGTTAAAGCTTGGAGACAGCCAGTGCAGCAGATACAAGAAACTTTACTTATGTTAAAATGTGTATGTCCAAAAATTAATACACAATACACTTTTGATTCTAGATGCAGATATGCAAATAAGGATACAAGGTAAGTCACATTTTGATTCCTATATATAATTTGTTTTGATCACATTAAATCTCATCAGTGTAAATTGGCAATGGCTTATGGTGAACAAAAAGCCTTCCATCGTCAAATTGAATGAACAGGTATTACACAACAATTATTGTGTGCCAACACATTTTTAAGAAGGACAAGATCAATATGAATAAAGTAATTAAATTCTATATAGAAATGCAAATTTACATACTGCAAACTTGTCAAGGGGCATTGAGGGTGAGAATATACACTATATGGACAAAAGAATTGGGACACCTGACCATTACACCAACAGGGACTTTTATGACATTGCATTCTAAATACATAGACATTAATATGTATTTGGTCCCACATTTGCAGCTATAGTAGTTTCCTCTATTGTGGGAAGGCTTTCCATAAGATCTTGGAGTGTTTCTGTGAGAATTGTTGCCCATTCATCCAGCAGAGTATTTTTAAGGTCAGGACTTGTGCAAACGGACCAAAACTGATTCGAACAAATCGTTAGTTTGCTTTTCGGACAACAAATTCTGTTTCCTGCCCGTTCATTTTGTACGAAAATGGGGAGGGGGGGGTTTACATTCAGAAACAAATTTCATTGTCACTCACCCTCATATGCTCTTTCAGGCTCTCTTTCACACTCTCATATTCATTCTCTCATTCACTCTCTCTCAAATCATCTCCCTAACTTCTCCGCTGACCAATTCTATGCCACTGTCTCCTTGCTGTGTAGCCACGCTTCTTCTCTTGCATCGTCCTGATCTTCTTGTTCTTCTGTCTCCTTTCTTCGTCCGCATCACCATGGACATGACCTCCCGTAAACTTCTCCAAGATGGCAATGCTTCCATGCAGTCTCTCCCCTGATTGGAGGAACGGGGGAGAGGGTATGCCCAAAAGCGCTGCCATTTTGCAGATGTTCACCTTGAGGTCCACGGAAAAGCGGATGAGGAAAGAAGACTTTTTGGAGCAGCAGGTGAAGAATTAAAGAGACAGGAGAACAAGAAGACGCAAGATAAGAGGCAGAGATGTGTGGCACGGAGACAGGAGACTTCTCCATTATTATGAATCCAAATGCACTTACTAGACAATAACTTATGTCTGTTTCAACTTTAATACAACAATTACCAGTATGCATCTACACAAACTATGGAAATGAAAAAAATACATTTTCTATAAAGTAATTTTGATCTTCTGTGTAATGTTACCTGTTTCTGGACCTCCGCACTCTGTAGTTCCTGTTCCAACATCTCCAACATCTGTGTACGTGAACTAAGAGTTTCAACATGCTCTTCCAATTTTCTTTGCAAATGCTGAGTCTGTAACATAAGAACAAACCAGTACTGTAAGTGCCGTGATACATAAGGTGATATAATCCAAGGGTTCCCAGTCCACACCTTAAGGCACACTAACAAGACAGGATTTAGTAATTAGGCATTTCGTATTTTCATGCCACGTTATTTTCTGTGGAGGAGGCATAAACAGTGAATAGACAAGTTGATGCAAGAAAAGGTCTGAACATAAAATAGGCCAATATTTGTTAATATGTCCTTAACAACTGGCCAAGCCAAATCATAGGTTCCAATGTATCTATCCAAATTGCCCTCATATTTTTTATTCGACTCACTTATTATGGCATCTTTGAAAATAAAGATAAATTGGACTTTCTGTGACCGATTATCACTGTCTCAAGGTCTTGTGGGCTGTCAGATGCTAACCCGGAGATATTTAGTCCCCCAATAACAATTTTTTTTGTTAATGTTTTCTGCAGTTAATTTGAGTATTCCCACATGGATTACGATGAATTCAAAAATTTACATTTGTACATAATCATGGTCTGTGGTTTGCTTTATATGTACTATACCCTTTTCTATTATTTGTTTCCGTAAATATCCCCACACTACTGAACTTTAGACACTGCATTAACTCTCACTACTGCTATCTATTTTTAGGCAGGCACAGTAGGTAAATGTGAATTTACCGTTACCAATACATACCCCTCCTCTGCCTATGTTTTAATTTTAATACAATGGGGACATTGTATTCTGTCTTCCTCATTTACATTAAAGGAAGAGTGCTATATAGACTTCACATTTCTTATTTGTTCCTGGTGTCCCCCTTTTTTTGTGTAGAATTAAAAGTTAAGTTTCATTGTTTAGTGTTGTACTTATATTTTCCTTTTTTATTTAAAAACTCCACTACAGGTAGTCGATGGCAATCAGTGATATTTTAGTATAATAGAAATGTAACTTAAATAAATATTTATTTCTGATTGCACCTTCTTTAATATGCATAGATTTATTTTTCATCATTCCAGTAAATTTAATGTATGCGCCCAGCTCATTTGCCTTATTACTTAATTTAATCAAAATATTCAATATATATATATATACACACACACACACACACACACACACACACACACCTAATATCAAGATATACATCTGCAGTGTTCAGGGCAGAATATATCATATTCGTGTCATATACGAAATGATTGTTACCTCTGCTTCCTGTGTCTTCTGCCTTTCATGTAGTTGTCTCACAGTCTCTTGATTGTCATTGAGCTCTCTTGTTAGCTCGGCGACATCATGCTGACTTTTATGGAGCTGTCTCGTGAGCTCATTTACACTTTGTTGACTCTCATGAAGCTGTCTTGTAAGCTCATTGACACTCTCCTGTCTCTCCTGGAGCTGTCGTGTTAGATCAGACACAGTATCCTGCAGCTTCTTTCTCTCTTCCTCAATGTCCTGTGTAATCTCCACCTTCCCCTGTATGCATGGCTCCCCACTACCATCTTGGTAAACCTGTACAAGAGAAGTAGAAGATCATTTACAGCAGGCAATAAGGTGGATATTACTCAGGTGCCAGAGCAAGAAAACGAAAAGAAAACGAACAGGATGAAAAAAAATTAGACACAACAAACTTCAGGACATGGTCTAAGGCTGCCATGGGTTATTCAAATAATCAAAGGTCAATTAACATTGTCACCTTAAAATGTTTTCTTAAACATGGTTATACTGTAGAACAAAGTTATGAATAAAAAATATTTTTTACTAGATTTTGAGAGGTCATCACATGGGTTATATCATAAAAAAGATACTAAAGAATCTGATGGAACATTATGGCCTCGGTCATAATAGGCATAGTAAGTTAATATTTGTTATGGTTTTCCTACTGTAAAATGCATGTTTAAATTCTCTCCCTCTGTTAACCTCTACTACTTTTCACTGCTGTTCAACTACTCTCTTTGTGAAGTAAAAACAAACAAAAAACCCAAACAAGGTGTTTACTTGATTAGCTGCAGTCCTCTTTAGTTCTTCAATTTGCTTGTTCAAAGTTGTCACTTTTGCCTTTGCCTGAAGCTTCAGTTTGGCAAATTTAGCATCTGAAGACTCCCGTTCAAGCTGCAATATAAGGCACAGATCTTTTTCAGTAAGACTTACAGCAAGATCATCACTTCAATAAGGTGACACTAAAAGCCAAGGTCGGTAGAAATAAAAAGTTACTAGGACAAAAATCCTACGTTCCCCTCTCTACTTAAAAAGGGACCATTTTCTGAGCTCTGTTTATTCTGTACATGTCTCCATATGTTACCAGCTATACACAGATTATTATTATATGCAGGAAAATAAAGCCACATGTGAAGAAGGAAGCTCCCTGAGAATAACAGCAAAAAACAAGAGCCAAACAGTATAAAACTACTTTCTCCAGGATATGCAAATATTGCAAAAAGGATGTGAGCCCATAATGAAAGTGTTTTCAGAGCCTTTGTTATAACTGAAGCTTTGTGATAAAGCGATGCACTCTTAGATCACTGGAAACTAAGCTAGTAGGAACTACACCTCCTGCTGGTATTTGCCCCTTTTTTTCTTTCACTTGGTAATTTAAAAAAAAAACCTGCAAACTAAACAGAAGTTGGTAAAGCAACCTTGTATGCTCCAGAGCTATTGGCCAGGTTCCCAGTGCCAAAAAAAAACAACCCCGCGGGAACCAATGAGAGCTTGCCAGAGCCATGTGATAAGAAATTTTCTAAAATATTTAAATTTACATAAAGCTCTGAGGTAGATGCAATGGGAGTAATGTAAAAAAAAAAACTAATTTGAGTTTCTACTCCTGCGGTGATCATGAAAATGTTTACAGCATTGAAAGAAAGAGGAATAATTTGGTAGTATATTGACTCCTTATCAGTCAAACATATTTGTCCAACATGATTCGATACAGATGATGTTGGTACAATCCATTATCATCAGGCTGGTTGACCCTTAAAGTATAAAGTACAAGGATTTTATCCCTATACAGAATTATGTACAACAATATACCTTTAGTTGTGCGTCTCTCTGCTGTATGTCTGTATCTTTCTGCTGGATCAGTTCCTTCAGCTGCACCACAAGCTGTTCATAGTGGGCCAATCTTTCTTTCTGGTCCTCTGACATGTCCTCCTGTAAACCAGACTCCCCCTTGGGATCCTGTAAGAAACAGAAAACATTCCTTTTGGTTAGCACTGTAAACAGTCTGTATATAAGGATGTTTTCTGGGTCATAATGGACTATTTCTGGTGAGAGAGAGAGAGGTTTTTTTTTTTTTTTTTTTTTTTTTACAATTTTGGGATCACTTAGAAATATTCATTGTTTTTCTAAGAAACGCACATTTTGTCCATTGAAATAACAGACTGATTTTTAGAAATCTCTTCACAGGTGTACAGGGGCCCATTCTCCTATGTCCCAATGACATGTTGTGTGCACTAATCCAAGTTTAAGCTTAAAAGGCTAATTGATCATTAGAAAGCCCTTTTGCAATTATGTTACACAGCTGGCTCAAAACAAGAAGATGCAAACTCTTGTACAGAATAGCACACTTATAAGCTGAATAGTAATTTCAATATATCTAAGGGTATATTCCTCCATTTATTTACTAGAGAATACAAACTTTAATTTGTGGAATAAATACTTGTACATAAATAAACCAAACACACATCCAGGTTACTTAAAATACCTAAACATGAAATATTCGTTATGGTTTAATACACGCATTACTTTCTATTACTGGACGTTCTTGTTTAGATGTAGTGGACTATTGTAGCATCAATAGTAAAAGTTCACTCACCGAAATCTCTGGATTTTCAGCTCCCTCTCCATCACCAGAGAGTTCATGCAAGACCGTGTTAGCGAGACCTGAAAGTCGGCTGAACATCACGAGCAGAATCCAGCCTAAAGGAACAAAAATCCTTTGAATAAAGTCGCAGGTGATTGAAGTTCTGAAAGAACCCGCTTACATTAAAACCATTGAACACAAACTATTACGTTTGACAGCCTCAGAGAGAACCAAACTGGAACTTAAAACGGGCACTTTAAGGTCAGTAGCCAAAAAATCACAAGTGTGGATGTGTGCCGTGTGCTCACTTGTACCCAGGAGGTGGCCACAAGCTACATTACTTCATTAGCCACCTGATTGTAATGACAGTGGTTGGGAGGGGTTATTGGCATTTGCCCAGGGTGCCCAATGGCCAGCCTGGCCATGATTGCAAAGGCAAGTGGGTATGAATGTATCATATTTTCATACAGTCTGGAAAGTCAAAATCATTATTAATAGGAAGAAATATATTTGTACATTTTGTAAATAAAAATACTCTTACTTTAAATACCTCACCCAATTACATAAATAACAATAAGCAAGTGACAATGTCACATATAAAACCTTACTCCCTGTCCATATATTAAAGCGAACCGTTCACCTTTTCATTTCTTATGTTTTTACAGTTCGGTAACCCAAGTAACTTCATGAGAAGCTCCTCTATGCTGGAGCAGAGATAACCTTGTACTTGAAACCAAATATCTTCAGTTATACAAAAAAAAGAAATAAATCGGGGGGGCAAGTTTAACATCACTAGGGCATCACTTGGGCAAAACCAAGCTTGTGATAGGATGTCCACTTTGATTAAGCAAGTTTTAAAATGCATTAAGGGGGCAATTTTTTTTTCTTTTTCTGTAATTAGATAATCAAACCAAGTTTACTTTATTCTCCCATCATGAATAAACATCAAAATCCCCGAAAACACTGAACCCACTCCATGAAGAGTTGTTTGTACATTTGCTCGTAGAATCTGATGGTTGATGAGGACTTTCGGCTCATCCCGTTTGCCCGTTTTCTCCTCGCCTTTGGAGTTGGATTTTGCACTGAACCCACAGATGCAGTGTCCAAGCTAAGGATGCTGAGGAGGGCCTTTTGTTTTACTGTGTTGAGAGACTGACACAAATCCAGCGTCTCAAAGTAGAACCTTTAATAATTCTAAACAAGTTTACTCTTTTTATAATAATACAAAAACAAGAGATCGATGAGAGTTACTATATAACTACAGCAGAACTCAGTGGTGATCCCACTTATCCAGTGTTCTCATTCTATAGATATGTAATGGGCATTTTCCGTAGTGAGAAGCATTACATGCATCACTTTTAGTGAGTAAGGGAGATGCATGAGGGTGTCATTGACTATAGATGTAAACGGAAATAAGTGGAGCCCAATGGTTAGGCATCCTTCAGAGCAGGACAGTGAGAGGCATGTATTAACACGTCCAAAGCACAGTTAAAGTCTAAGTCCATCATCATCATTGGTTACCTTTCTCTCAGCCCTCGATGTTCCTGCACACTAATTGACCGAGATCTCGCTATCTTCGTTATTTTTCCCGTGCCTCTCGGTACCCGACTCCTCCTCCGGCCACATCAGCAACACGGCAGTTCCGGATTAGCCGAAGCACCGCCTCTCCACATAGATCACACCAATCAATATTTGTGAACCATGGTTTTCGGCCGGCGTGCCAGCGTCAACGTGTTTACGAAGAACCAATCGGAACCAGGTGCAACAAATGTCCCGCCTTATTCCTGAACATCTGGCCAATACGAATACAAGTCTCCTGAGTAAAACAAATTACCTCACGAAAGGGCTGTAGATAGATTACCAATCGGTATAGGGGAGGCATGACCTGTTTCCAGCCAATTACATATAAGAGGCGTGGCTTTTTAAGGTAACACACAACACCCGAGAAGGATTCGTTCAGTCTGAAAGTTGTTGTATTTTGTAAAGTCTAACTTTTCAACCTTTGTTTTCGTGAATATTGTTCCATTTGGTTGTATAGATTCTTGGTAGCGTGTAGGTACAACTTGAATAAAAACAAAGGGGTTTTTCTTTCTGAAATTATGGAAATTTTTGTTTGGAATAATTCATGACATGCAAGTTGTCATGGAGAAAGCATTGCCACATAACAAATATCCAAAACTCTGGACCTGTGACAGAGCAGCTACAGAGTTTCTCTGTTTATTTTAAATAAAATAAAAAAATGAAAAATAAAATTGAATGTAAAAGTAAAAAAAAAAATGAAGGACCTTTGGGCCTTGGAGCAATTATACAGGAAAACAGGGGCAGACAGACATATTGGCCACTGACTGAGGGTCCACAAGGGTTGGGGGGCCTGTCCGCTAGTGGTGCATCAGGGGAAGGAGCGGTCTACCTCGGGTGTAAGCCCTTCTAGAAGAGGGTTATACTGCCTGTCGCTGGAGGAGTGAGGCTGGTTGGGGAGATTAGGGATCTCCCTCTAATAAGCCCCAAATCAAGGGAGCAGACCTCGGTATCCTGCCCCCTTGCGATGCATGCCTCCTTCTGATGTTGAGCGTCGGAATATATTATATCCCAGCATTCAGCACTGAAGCCACGCTCGCTGACCAGAACACAAGAGAGGAGGGAGAAAAAGAGGAGCTGCAGGAAAGGAGACAGAGACACTGGAAAGGTTGGAAGACATTGTGAGAAAGCATTAGTAAGCGTGTGATGGGAGTTATAGTGTACCACAATTAGTGCCTGGCTCAGTATAAAGTCGTAGGCGATATAGTGTACCACTGCCAATGTCTGTCTCAGTATGTAGTGATGAGAGTTACGCTGTACCACAGTTAGTGTCTAGCTCAGTATATAGTGATAGGAGTTATGCTGTACCACTCTCAATGTCTGGCTCAGTATATAGTGATGGAAGATGTATCACCGTCAATGTCTGGCTCAATATATAGTGATGGGAGTTATGCTGCACCACTGTCAATGTTTTGCTCAGTATATAGTGATAGGAGTTATGCTGTACCACTGTCTGTGTCTGGCTCAGTGGATAGTTATGGGAGTTATGCTGTACCAGTGTCTGTTTTTGGCTCATTATATAGTGCTGGGAGTTACACTGTACATCCGTCAATGTCTGGTTCAATATATAGTCAACATGAATTTAACTTTGATGAAGTCTTCGGCATTTGCAGAAATGGAGGCTCAGAAGTCTAGTTCAGTATAAAGTGATGGGAGTTATGTTGTACCACCATTATTGTCTAGCTTAATATATAGTGATGGGAGTTATGCTGTACATTTGTCAGTTTCTGGCTCAGTATATAGTGATGTAAGTTCTGCTGTACCACCCTCAATGTCTGGTTCCATTAGTAGTGAACATCAATTTAGCTGCAATGAAGTCCCTGACCAATTTGCAGAAATGGAAGCTCAGAGGCCTGGCTCAGTATAAAGCAGTGGGAGTTATGCTGTACCACCATCATTGTCTTGCTCAATATACAGTGAATATGAATATCTCTCCCACTTAAAGTGAAATAGGAAAAGCGCCAAAGAGAAATTAGAGAGGCCATAAAAAAAGAGGAAAGATAATGAGAAAAGGAGGGTTTGTTAAACAAAGTGCTGTTTAACAATATTAAAACACATCTCAGTATAGAGACGTGCTCATGGATCACTGTGAAGCTGAGTAGAATTGGTAAGTACCCATAAAGGAAAAGACTCTTCTGCAGCCGTATGCCGGAAAAGACTTCTCTCTCATTGAGTATCTCAACCATTGAATATTCACGTATACAGCATAAACACATCTCCATCCAACGCTAATTCAAAAGAGGATCCATGTTGTGACGGCCCCGGGTTAATCGGTGCCATCTGTAGTAGTGGTTGTGACCATCCGGGGTTAAAATGTTTGGATATATTAATTATTGGTGATTTATGTATTTTCCCCATATATGTGGTGTTTATTTGTGTATACTTTGTTTTCCTTCATGTCCTACCCTATCCATGTGCCACATGTCTTGCCCCCAGACTTTTAACCCTGGATAACCCAGACACCATTGGCCCGACCACAGCACTATTGTATGGAGATACCCCACGGGTGGTGGGGGTGCCGACCAGGGGTGGTCCAGGGAGGCAGCCGACTGTAGACTCCCGGCCGACGGGACTTCCAGGAGAGCTGGGGTTAGCCGACGCAGTTACGGAACCTGCGCCCGGGTACCTCGCGGTTCATCCCGGTGGAACTTTGAACTGCTGCCGCTCGGGGTCCCTTCGACCGATCACGTCGCTTTTTGGACAGGATATCCTCAGGACCTCGAGCTATCCATCGGTACCCTGACATCACCGCCGCTCGTTCAGGATCACCCCAAAAACGAAGGTTTAAGGTTGTACAGACCTTGCGGGGCTCAGTGGCCAGAGTATGGTGCTGGACTGTCTGGGCAGGGTTATGTGGACATGGTTTATGGCCTTTTTCCTATGTTGGACCGTATATAAGCCTGTGTGTTTCCCAAATAAAGACTTCCTGTTTTACCTCACTACGAGTCCTGTCTTGTTATTGAGGTAAGCCTCGGTGCTGTCCTTATGAGGGCGGTAGAGTGCTGTATTGCTATACTTCCGTATATTACAGTGCCCCCGAGGTTCCTGAAGAGCTGTGTCCTCTGCTATGATCACTTATTGTCCTTTTCAGGACAATAGCCCCACGGTGTAGCTCAGCTTTGGCTAGCCACAGTGGTAAAGCAGCCCCTTCTCTCTGCAACGCTGGTTCTGTCTGGTGGTAAAGGGGATAATCGCTGGTGGCCCGCTGGCCATGGGGCAGAGGAAGCAACATTCGGCGAGTGTACCCAGTCGGGGTACGGGTCGTTCCTGTCACACATCTAATTCTCTATATTCAAATGGCATATCCTATTACAGTAAAATAAGAAAAAAAGGGTACAATATCTGTACATGGTAGTCTATATATAAAAAGAACAATTTTCCAAGTAAAATAAAAATGTACAACAAAGTAACCTTGCTAACCTCCAGTACCAGGAAAACATAGAATGTATTTCTATTGTTCCAATAAGACCATATTCTTAATATTTTTAATATATAAAAGAAACCACAAACAAAATATGATAAAACATAAAAAATAATTAAGAATTAAGACCTCGAAGAATCAAGATTATAGATCCACCTCATTTCAGCTAGTTCTAATGATTTTTATTTATTCTCTCTTCTCCAGTGGGTCCTAATTTTTCAGAACTATCTTTCAGTTGTCCAGATAACTTTATATAATTATTAACTCTGTCCATCAGGATAACTCCTGCCCTTTGTCAGCAGGTTTTATGATTAACAATTTATATGAAGCTCATTTAACTTTTTCTTTTGTTTAATTTTCAAATGGTTTGTGTAAGAAAATGTTGATATTGTACACAGGCCAGCCATTATAGAACCCTAACATCATTAACACCTTACAGTACACACATGCTCTAACACTACATGCGGATATACACACTCATGGTAATACCATTATGTAACACACACAGTACCATACACACACACACACATACTAACACCACACTCTTATATACATGCACACAAATATACGCTTACACATACCCAATAACACTATATATACAGTATATATATGTATAGAGAGAGAGAGAGAGAGAGAGAGAGAGAGATACTTACACACCGTTACATACTGCCATAAGAACATACACATAATAACATACACACCCACAGCAACATACCTACACACACAGTATCATACTAATATCCTTACTTACATACAGCAATATACTTTCACACACTAACATACTTATTTACACTTGAAAACATACAAGCTAGCTCTCCTGCTCCTCCAAGGTCCTCACACGCTATGTCAGAGCACTGGGGGTTGTGAAGCTGGTCCTTTACACCAGTATCTCTGCTATGTGTCTATGTTTTTATCTTAATCTTCTGGAGTACCCCTCCCCAAAGGGAGGTACAATCCTTTCTACCATTATTCACCAGACAGAGGTCTGTATTCCTTGGTTCTCCTTGAATTAAGTCTTCAAAGATAGATGTTCTTTTCATGGACCTATCTCCACCATGGAGTTTTCCGTGTACATAGTACAAAATCAGTGCCTAAATAAAATAAAGTCTTTGCGAGGAAAGCTAAAATAAAAAAGGTCCCTTTAGGCCTCTGTCTTTAGCAGTAAAAACAAAATTCTTCCACCTGCCAGTTAAAAGGCAGGTATACTTTGAAGGGTCGAAAAATTTCTGGGCTCTTGCTGGCACCAGATCAAGAGTGTGCCAAGTTGGACATCCTGGTGGGCGCAGAATTACCTCAACCAGAGGATCTAGTGTTTCCACTTCTAACAGGTACTACACTTGATCTTAACCAAAATACAGTAGTCCACAAAGACTGCTATCACAGATTTCAGATGTTATAAGGTACGAGTCTTTATTGGATTGACAAAGCTGTCTGCCCATTAAGGAAAACATGCAGTCTTCTGTCAATTATAATACTAATATGAAACTTTAAGTCCATGTCTTAGTCACAGAACCCAAAAAGCAAACATTCAAGGATCACTTGCTTTTTGACCTGTATCTGTTCCTTTTACATTAAAAATGGCTTAACTATAGTTTTATCTTACTATTCTACTATTTATCATCATAAACGTCAAACTTCTACCTATTTTTATTTTTTTCAAACTGCAAAGCCCCCTCTTGCATATTTCTTTTTTAAATAATATGCCTCGGTATGATGCATATTCTACAACTTTAATGATTGACAAAGAGCGTTGTTTTTTAGGTTGGTGCTTCAACAATCAAATCATGTTTTATTAATTCACTTGATAGCCATGTTCCACATTTCAGCATCTACACACTTGCACAGCCCATCTAGCAATGTAGCAATGAAACACTGATGTGCATTGAAAAGAAGGGCTGGAAAGAAACCAAGTGGAAGGTGGGTGGAAAGAGTCCTGGCACTTGATTGAGTGCACCAACTGATATGCCTACACGTTTTCCAGTAATGATTAATGATCAGCAGTAACGTTTTAACAAAACAGCTCCACTTTCTCAAGCTTGATGCTCAAACTTCTACCAAAATACATTGGCTTCACCTCATTTCTCAATAATGATAATGTAAATTGTAGTGGCTGGCTCTCTCTTTAAACAGTTTACGGTACCTTACATTTATTTACTAAAAAAAACACTATAGCTCAACATTCTGAAATCTTATAAAGAACAGCAGTGCATAAGTATGCAGGTAACTTTATTATATCATACAGACATGCACAGCTAAACAACTAGAACAAAGTGCTTGTTTATGTTTAAGAAACTATTCTTTATGAGGACGTTAGCAGGCACAATTGGTACCCTGACATGATATCCATAATCCCTCAATTCCCAGATTAACCTTGACACTCATACAGTCAGTTCCCAGACATGAATTATGTCCTTCTTAAGACAGCATCAAAATGGATTACACACCCTCTGACTGCCGGTAGGCTCAGGGGTCACTTTAAAAGGCATCTTGCAATGAGCAGGAGAAGAAGTAAGTGGGGATCTGTGCTGAAGGGACTGCCTCTAACGGAGAGACCTCAGAATACAGACTTCTCCCTACAAATTTCTAATTTTCTGGATAGAGATATCTTCTAAAATAATTATAGTGAATCTCACTGTGAGAAAATAAGTAATCTCAAGGGAGTCAGAATTATTCCAAGAAACTGGGCCGACAGGGAAGAATCCATCACAGCAGAAGAAACACTTGAAAGGCAGATACCTGAGACACATATATTTATATGGTCACTGCCTTAAACTGACTAGAAAACATTTTAACAGAAGTGCCAATTTAGGAAGAGAAAACATTGTCGTCATAAAGGAAAATAAGAACTTTGCAATGGGTAATACAAGCACCAGCACTGTAGATGACTTGCAGGCAGTGGAAATCCACCACTGGTACAAGAAGTTCATGACAGAATGTCCCTCGGGTCAGCTCACACTGCATGAGTTCAAACAGTTCTTTGGGCTACGGGGCCTAAGTGGAGATGCCAACACCTACATTGAACAAATGTTCCGCACTTTTGATATGAACAAGGTAAGATTTTCTATTCAAAATACTAACCTCCAAAGAGAACAGTAGGGAGATGTAGAGAAAGGGATACGTGTTACCATGATGGGCTGTCATAAGATATCACAGGCAATAGTCTTTATTTAATCCATTTAATAAAAAACTGCTGAGGTATACATTGTGCTTTTTATATATATTAAAGACTGCGATTTGTCTATTCTTCAATTGAGTTAACATCAGCGTGTTTTTTTAATTATCATTCTGCCAGTTAATTAGTCTGCCTGTTATGACACAGTTACACAACATGATTACATTGTTTATCAATATGCCCAAGTCATTAAACTTGACTGTCAAAATAGGTATTTATTCACTTAACAGTGACTTATTTTAAGATTAAAGAATTATCACTCTATTAGCAATCCATTATAAAAGGCCAATCTTACCATGTTTATTGTGTGATTAAGACGGTGTTACTCATGAATAATGCATACAGGCATACCCCACATTAAGGACACTCGCGAGTAAGGTCATAGTTGCAGCATAACAATTCCTTGTTTACGTACCCTCGCTTCATGAGAATGGACACATAACAGCATGACGCCAGCATGTCACTTCATCTTTAGAGCATTTTGTGTTTTGTGGTTAAAATTACCTGTGGATTGCAGTGCAATACATGCATTGATAAGTGGGAAAAGTTAGTGCTTCGCTTTAAGTACATTTTCCTTTTACGTACACGCTCTGGACCCCATTGTGTACGTTAATGTGGGGTGTGCCTGTAGTTTATGGGACGACAGCAGATTCTGAACCTCTTCCCAACTCGTGTACCACCCACAGTTCAGTAATACCTCTGTGTATCAGCCCATTGCAAAATCGCTGATAAATAAAATTAGTATTTCTAGTTAACAGTCCTATAAACAGGCCAGCATTATTTTGTTGAAATTTCCTTTTTTAACAATATGTTAGTGGCTACCAATAATTAAAACTAAATTTTAGTCAAAATATTGGACAAACTAGGTTTTCATCCAGGGTTGTAATCAAGACACTATGATGCATATACCTTATATTAACACAGACTTTGTCTGCAATCCCAAATACTACTCAAGAATTTGCCAAACTTCCTTGTAATAATCCCAGAAATATATATGTTATTATTCTAACCCTATATCACAATATAAATTCTTATTATGGCCATGTGTTCCACTGTCAGCAACCTATCTGGTCCTGTGTCACGTAGGATGGCTACATTGATTTCATGGAGTATGTTGCTGCTCTCAGTCTGGTGCTTCGTGGGAAGATAGAACAAAAGCTACGCTGGTATTTCAAGCTTTATGATGTAGATGGGAATGGATGCATTGACCGTCATGAGCTGCTCAATATTATTAAGGTAAGAGCATGACCGGCAGACGTATCTTGGCAATGAAAGGTTATCTACTGCAATATTTTTGTATTGAGTACAAACTTTAAAACTCGAAGCCATTCCTGCTGATTTGGAGGCTTCCCAAAAATTCCTACAATGTCCTGCCATCAGTACATCATTTGGAAAAGCTGCTTCTGAAAATAGGCACAACATGAAAATAAATAATTCTTAGCCAGGCTCTGCCTAGAAGCCCATTATTAGGAAAACAAAACCATTCCAATCTCCAACCTCCACTATAGCAATATAACTTCATTCATCACAATAAAAAGTAGCCAAGTGATTTAAACAGTGTATCAATCAACCAAAAAATACATTTAGAGTTATGTACCACCCTTAAAATAAGCATGACATTAAAAATAATCATTAAGTGTATGGTATTTAGCAAATAGAAAAAATCTATAAAAATAATTATTTATATAAATAAATTAGCCCAAGGGTTAACGCCACAGCCTTTGTATAAAATGAATGGGTTCCAGGTGGTGATGTATGTTTATAACGGGTCAAAGGAAATTTCTCTTCAAGATCCACATGAATACTCCCAATGTGGCGATCAATGCTAAGAGACTTAAATTCTTTCAAATTGTTCTTTCTTTGTTCAGGGATTTCTAAAAAAAATATCAAATTATATGTATTTATCACACGATTATTTTTCACAAGATGCATTGTTCACCTACACCTTGGCATTTCTAAAAAAAAGCTGACAAAACCATTGTTTAGATTTTCTTTTCGAAGTGTGAGGTGTTTGTATGACTTTAACTGAAACTGGCCACCAAAACTGACACTGAAAATGTTCCTCTCTGGCTAGATTATCCTTAATCCATATCATCCCCAGTCCTATATTGTTTATCTATCTATCTATATATCTATCTATCTATCTATCTATCTATCTATCTATCTATCTATCTGTCTATTTTTCTAAAAAAAAGATATGCACAAACATTTAATGCAGTGGACACCACCTTCTTAATAAATTCCTTATAGTCAGACATTCTCAAGGTGACTGTTCAGCTGTCCTGTCACTTTAACAGGATTTCCATAAGTAATCTGTTCCTAATAGGAGAGAGTTAATCTCATAAGAGATTAAAAGGTGGATCACATCTTAATAAAGTTTTGACCCAGTAACCTAAAATGTGCATTTAAATGCAATTACAAATATACCCTTACACTTCTGCTTCCATATATATATATATATATATATATATATATATCTGACAATTCATTTAATATTTATTATGTAAAATTCAGCCGTAGACATTTAGGCACATTATAGATATTTTCCCTTACTACTGGAGTATTTCATAATTTGTACTACTAATATGTGGCTTTATTATATACAGGTATATACAAGCTGTCCCAGGTTTTCTAGTATAGTTCTTAGTTTTTTGATGCAAAAGAATTATTTTGTATAAAACTTAATAATATCTAGTAATCAATTCATTGTTCACCTGTTACATTTGCAAGTGATTGTATGAAGTTGTAGAGTTACAGAGTCAGCCGCAAAATTTTGTATATCCAGAAAAAATACTTCATTGTATTCATACCTGGTTTTCTCTGTTTCACTGTTAGGCAGTGCGAGCAATTAATGGGTGCGATCATGATATGACTCCTGAGGAATTCACCAATCGGGTCTTTGACAGGATTGATATCAATGGAGATGGTAAGGACCATTAAAGTAAAAATACAATTATACAGAATTTATGTAATCTCCCATTAACATAGAACAAAAAAATGGATACCTCCATATTACCCCAAGGGTATAACCAAATCCAAATGAAAGTAGTTACCAATAAAAGTTAACATAATTGTATTAATAAAGAAAATGTTCAGCTAATCAGCTAAATAATCAGCTAAATATCTATCTTGAGCCAGCCGCCCTTCCTTATGTAAGGAAATCTGACTCATATAGTGCCACCACCTGGCTTACAAAAATATCTTAAACTGCATAATACAGTGTAAAAGTACACATGATGGAGGCTGATGATCTACTACTGCATGGCCACATATTGCCGCATTCCTAGGAGAATTCTGACTATCCTGCCTTGAAAATGACACCGCTAATCAGAAGCCCTTTAGTAAATATTAACCTTTTAAGAACTGTCACCAACTGTTATTGTTTGACCCTCACAGGGGAGCTATCTTTGGAAGAGTTTGTTGAAGGTGCTCGGAAGGATGAAGAATTTATGGATGTGATGATGAAAAGCTTGGACCTGACCCACATAATGACTATGATAAACAACCGGAGACATAGCGTGTGAAACAGTTGTGGCAGCATGTGACGTGGTGGGCTGGTAGTGAAAGTGTGTGCAGGAAGTACTTGACAAAAAATGGGCATTGTATATGCTTTGTGATTGGAGAACACTGCTTTTTACAAAACGATACAACTTATTAAATATGTGAGAGGTGGAATGGTTTGTGATTAGTAAAAAAGTGAGGCAAGTGATATCGATGGAGGCACAGAGTATGAATTATTAACTGAGAATAATTGTAAGATCATGTAAGGAAACGTATACATGTATAAACACATTTATGCTCACAATTATGATCCAGCTTTGTGTAGCAAACATATTATATCATATATTATCTGTAGGTGCATTTCACAGTGGCTAAATGAGTCAGAAGCATACTTGGTTACAGTGGCATTGGGCATGGCTATATGGGTAGATTATATGAAAAACACTGTGCCGACATCTAGAAGAATTCATAGGAGATATAATGTAACCTATGTGGATGGGTACTTTGTATTTAACGTTACGGAGATACTACTTATAAAACTTTTTACCTGAATTGGCATTTATATTTATAATGTATGTGTATATAAAACATAACATGGTATGAAACCCCCAGTGACATATCCTGGAAGAGCATATGTGTTGTACTTTCATAATACGTAGTCAATGAGGCGAGCTAACAATTTTCATCCAACCACAACCTCACTTAGATCTGAATTTAATGTTTAATTTAGAAAACAACCCATGCATATCTATTGGAGTAGAGCAGCGTATATATTTTTTTGGGTGCTTCCATATCAGGCCACATTTATCTCTATGCAAAAATTATGATTTCTATGCACATCTAGTGGATATTCCTATTCCATCTTCTTAGTAGTCTGAACACTGTATGCCTCCACCTATATTATCGCAGATAAAGATCTCAATGCCTCCACCCAAAATTATCACATCTTATAATAAATAACTTCATTTGTATAACAATGGATATTGATTTAACAAATGAAAGCAAATGGGATTAGTTATCTGTAAACAGGGAGTGGTGCACAGTACTCGCTGTATGCCCTGTTCACAGTCCTGCTGTACATTAATTGTATATTCTTTATGCTTGACAGGTTTGTGCCTTCTCTGTGAGCTGTAAATAAAAAAGCTTCTTAAACCCTAAATAAAAAAATATATATATACAATACAAATCCTGTGGTGTTTTCTGGGATCAAATGAAAGAAGAAAAAATAATAATAGTGTAGACTGTTGTAATATTTTTCATCAATGGTATAAATCAAAGGAAAAAGAGCCACAATAGTGTGGTATAATCTGACAATGTACAGTAAATAAAAAATGGATGCACTCACACCATTAGTTGTACACCAAATGTGTACCAAATGAAGAGGAATGATTCCAGGGGTATAAATCCCCACCAGAAATGCCCTTATTCCCTTTATAAGGGACAGCCTTCAATAAATAGCCGATAGTAAAGCAATATATAATTTTATTAAGGGACTAGCCCTAAGAATCTATTTTATAAATATAATATAAATATATAAATATATTGGACATTTTAAAAAATTAAAAAGTCAATATAAAAGTCAATATACAAATCCTCTACACGTTTTGCCGTATGTGGCATCCTCAGGAGGTATTGTAAAAGTCTGTTTGCTTGAAGTGTGTGGCTTCATCTCGTCCCGTGATCCGCTTGTCTCACTTCTGTATTCTACGTGGTGACGTCAAGTAACGTCCCATTCCGTCAGACGTAGTGCTCGTGTGTAATGTACTTCGGGGCTTCTATCCCTGGATGACCACTCCTCCCCGGCCGTGTCTAAATTGTCTTTAGGAGAGAACTGATACTTACAGTTAGAGCTCATATGACAAACAGAAGAGAACGTGCCGAAGAAGGAAGAAAGGGAATGAAAAAGGTGTCCCACGGAACACAGAAGGAGGAAGGTAGAGAAAAGAAACAAATGATCAAATAGACAAGAAGAAAAGCAACTAAGAGGATGGACGAACAGCATACCCAAGTGAATATAATAACTCATGATGCGAAGGACACTCATCCAATATATGTAAAAAAAAACATGTACATCATGTGCTATGTCGGTATTGAAGGGAGGAGACAGAAATAAAAAAAACAAAATAATGCATCTATACATAATAGGGGGCTTACTAATTGGTGGATAGGGCTAAATATAAAATATATATATATATACCATTCCAAAATAATGCCCCAGCGGGGACAAGGGTAAGTTACAACTACAAATAAACCAATCCCGTTCCCGGGATCAAAAAATACCCTTATTATAACCCCACCCTAAAACATTAAGTTATGTTTTAGGGTGGGGTTATAATAAGGGTATTTTTTGATCCCGGGAACGGGATTGGTTTATTTATATATATATATACCGTATTTCCCCGTGTATAAGACGCACCTTAATTTTGGGGCCCGGAATTTGAAAAAAAAGTATTATCATAAAATTCATACTCATCCTCATCACTTCCATCCATTAATTGACCCTAAATTAACCCTAAACGCCCCATCAACCATAACTGCCCCTAAATTAACCCTAAACACCCCATTAACCATAACTGCCCCTAAATTAACCCCCACCTTGTCAGGGTCCGTGTACCGGACCCCGACGGAGTAACTCAACCGGATCCAACGTCGTGCCTCCAGCATCTTCCTCCGTCTGCAGCCAGACTGCTTCTAAGCGCGCGCGCCCCTACCCCTGCCCCGCACGCTCCTTCAAAAACTGAGCATCCAGGGGAACAGGAATCTACCCGTTTTTACTGCTGTAAAGGTTAAAACCTTTATCACTCCTTGGTTTGCAAGGACATACAGGAGCTAGTCACATATATTTTGAAGGCATTTGTATATTGGCGATTCAACATAGGTTATAATTCAAGCAATTATGAAAAATTATACATTTTTGGCAACTTTTGTCTTAAATAGGCACTTGCTTTAACCCTATAAATGACCATAAGGTCATGCAATCCTGATTACAAACACATGTAATAGATATGTAATCCATGTAAAAATGGAATCAGATTTTGACATTAAAGATTCATATTTCTTGCTTCCATCTCCTTTAGGTATTTAAAGGGTCAATCTCAGTAGATGCTTAATGGCCACAACGCCTCGTGTATAGTTCAAAAGCAACATAATGTTAATTGCAACATGTAGGCCTTAATAATTGCTGATTTTATGGCAGACAGGAGGCTCCTATTATGCTTATGTCTTTCTTTACTTTCAACAGCAGCAAAGGTAATATACAAGTTAGTTAGAGAAAAAAAAAAAAAAAAAAAATGAACAGGTGTAACCAAACATGCTATATGCATAGGTAGTCCATTAGCCAATCAGGTCTGGTAGACAGGTATAGTGGCAGTTGAACCTTATAGCTCCTCCTCTTTCTTTGCTGCTGTTCGGACAGTTAAGTACAATTACTTTACTCTCCTTCATTGTTGTATATTTATGAGATATTATACTGATTATTCCTACATTTATTCACTACGTTTAAATATCATTTATTATTGTATTATATTCTCCAATTTTTATATATTAAGTTTTATTTTCTTATAATTTATTTCTCTTACACCCTCGGGTGCCTCGGGCATCGGCGGGACGCACCTCTCACTTCTATATTAGCTTCTAGGAGTTAATTTCACTTTGTCTCCCTTACTCGTTTGCGGCCTCAGTGCGGTAGAAGCGTCCATTTGGATATTTCTGCTGCTCGCAAACACCATATTGCTCGCACCATCCCCCCCTTTTAGTTTTCCCGCCCTTAATTTACACTCAGCTGGTGATCAGCTGCTTTGCGTCCCTGCCCATCATCCTCACAGTACCTCAGCAAGACAAACAGGCTCACTTGTAGCAATTTGCTTCAAATACTAGCAATTTGTTTCTATTTACCTAGCTTTCTCTACAACCTACCTATACTTTACAATTATTATATACTGTTTCTTTTTGGCTCCTTATCAGCATTATGGCCAATAAGGAAATCAGCAAAAAGACCTCTAGTGACACTGTTCATTCTGCACATACTATTGACAGTGACAAACTATCTGAGTCACTTAATAAATCTGTTTCCTCTGCTGTTATTACGGCCATGTCCTCCATGCAGGAAACACTATCAAAATCAATGGCAGATGCCATATCTGTGTCCCTTCTTAGGGAGAGGTCATTTCACACTCCTGCTACCCCAGAATGTTTCTGGTCTGCAGAGGAGTCATCCAAAGACCTGGCTAAAGATTTTAAGAAACCTGGCAAAGCCTCAGAAAAGAGGAAACACTGCTCTGACGATCCTATCCATCACACAAAGCGCACTAAATGCCAAAACAAGGATAGAGATCAAGAAACAAATTATGAATCGCTGTCACACCACAGCAATACAAAAAGTGTGTCTAAATCACACAAAAAACCCTCCATCCGTGAGGAAGAAAAACGGAATAAAAAAGGATCACGCACCAAACCAGACTCATACAGAACCTCTTCTGATGAAAGTTCGGATTCCAACTCAGAGTCGGATGCCTCTATAGAGGAAATATCCTCAAACTCTTTTTCTGATGAGGCTGACCTTACACCAATTGGTGAGTCTAACAATGAAATAGCCTTAGACGCTAAAGGCAAACCCTATTTTGATCCTATTAATATTAAACACCCTCGTTCATCAGAATGGGTGCCATCATCTCATCTGGCTAAATACCTAGAGATATGGCTTAGAAAGCCTCTCGATAAGGCTGCTCGCAACAAATTACGGGCGGAATGCCCAAGACCTAACTTACCTAAAAAGTTGCTTTGACCCCTGACATAGATCCCACTATAGTCCAATATCTATGCAAAACAGGGAAGAACCCTAAAAAAGGCCTGGACAGATCCATGAGATCATGCCAGGATAAACTTCTTGACCTCTTGGGTCCTTTGTCAAAAATTTGCGAGCTAGCGGAAGAATCCGCAAATTCTGGAACCCCAGTCAATACAGAGATATTGAGAGGCTGGTCACAAAGGGCTGTATGCCTATTTGGAAATGTTAACACTGCGCTGGCCAGTGAAAGACGCAGGTCCTTATTAATGAAAATGGACCCTCAACTAACTAACATAGCCCATAAAGAACCAGGGCCATCAGCCGATGGTTACCTCTTCAGGGAAGCCTTTCTTAAAGAAATCAATAAATACGTAAAGGTTTTCTCTGAGTTAGACAAGGCCCGATCTAACCTTAAGAAGGTGTTCAACCCTAAGGTTTTTGGAAGGGCTGGGAAAGGCAGAGGCCGCTTTCCCAGCCGATCATCCAACTCGAAATACTTCTCTAAAGGCCCTTCTCAAGAAGGATTCTGCCCACACTCTGAATCCTACCATACCTCCCCTTTCTTCCCCTCAAGGGGAAGATCATGGAAGCCAAGAGGACAACGCGGATCAGGCAAATCCAGACTATATTCAGGTAAGCTATCTTCCTCTCCATTCTTCCCCAGTCACCGTAGGGGGCAGGTTAACACTTTTTTCCCATATTTGGACCTATATAATCTCAGACCCATGGGTCCTAGACACTGTCACCGGCTACAAAATAGACTTTTTCAAAACACCAATACAGATGTCTCTACCC
Organism: Spea bombifrons; assembly: GCF_027358695.1. Lineage (NCBI taxonomy): Eukaryota > Metazoa > Chordata > Amphibia > Anura > Pelobatidae > Spea > Spea bombifrons. Next base: position 72,112,665 of record NC_071090.1, read on the forward strand.
TTTTCTCGAAAATTCTCCCTAGCGGACGAAAATCTCATTCGTTTGGAGATTCTCGACCTAATTCAGAAACAGGCCATCACTCAGGTTCCCCTTTCTTCCCCGGGTTTTCTGAGCAACCTTTTTCTTGTGAAAAAGAAAGATGGCGGCTATCGTCCCATCATCAATCTCAAACAACTGAACAATTTTGTTCGGTACCACCATTTCAAAATAGAGGGAATTCATTTCTTACGAGATCTATTAATCCGAAACCATTGGATGATAAAAATAGACCTGAAGGATGCCTATTTGACTGTTCCAATTCATCCTTCACATCAACATTTTCTTCAATTCATATGGGAAGGTCAAAAATGGCAATTTAATTGCCTTCACTTCGGCCTTTCTTCAGCACCATGGTGTTTTACAAAAATCTTGAAACCTGTCATAGCCCTCCTAAGAAGTCGAGGAGTGAGACTTATCATCTATCTAGACGATATCCTTCTCATGTCTCAAGACCTTCATACCATTCACCTCCATATGAATTGGACAATCTCATTACTGACAAACCTGGGTTTCCTCATAAACGAGAAGAAATCCATTTTGACCCCTTCAAGGGAAGTAGAATTCTTAGGGTTCATCATCAATTCTCAGGAAGCAAATCTGAGTCTACCCTCAAAGAAATTAAAAACCATTCGAAAAGAAAGCAGATCTATTCTCAACAAGGAGATAATCTCCCTAAGATCTGTGGAAAGGATTGTGGGTCTACTCTCTGCATCAATCCAAGCCATATTTCCAGCTCCCCTCCATTATCGCACCCTTCAATGTCTCAAGGCGAGACATTTGAGAGAGGGCTTGGGATACTCAGACGAGCTCTCATTAGATATGGAGGCCAAAGAGGAACTTCTTTGGTGGCTGAATCATGTTCAATCATGGAATGGGAAAACTATTTTCAGTTCCTTCCCGGATATAACAATAGAGTCAGACGCCAGCCATATAGGCTGGGGAGCTCGCTGTGGTGCAAATTCCACAGGAGGGAAATGGTCAAATTCAGAATCCCACATGCATATCAATTATCTAGAACTTCTAGCGGGATCCTTTGCCCTCAAGAGTTTCATCAAAAACAAAACAAATTGTTGTGTCCTACTCAAGATGGACAACATTACCGCAGTCCAATACATCAACAAACTAGGGGGTACAAGATCAAAACCTCTAGCCGATCTAGCAAAACAATTCTGGCACTTCTGCCTAGAGAGGAATATCTCCCTCAAAGCAGAATATCTTCCAGGTCTATCCAAAACAATAGCAGACTGGAACTCCCGCTTCCTAGTAGACTACAGCGATTGGCGACTCGATCCCCAAATCTTTTATCAACTCAATTGCCTTTGGGGACCATGTCAAACAGACCTATTTGCATCTCACCTCAATCGACATCTCCCACATTTCTTCAGTTGGCGTCCAGATCCGGAAGCTCTGGGGACGAATGCCTTCCTTCAGGATTGGCCATCGGGAACCAACTATGCATTTCCCCCATTCATTCTAATATCCAGAGTTCTTGTTCAAGTATCCATGCAAAAATCTCACCTAATCCTGATCACCCCATGGTGGCCAGCTCAACCATGGTTTCCCCAGATACTGAACATGGCCATAGACTTCCCACGAATCCTCCCGATCTTCCAATCAATATTATTAGACCCATCAGGGAACCCACATCCTCTTGTTCTAGACAAACAGTTGACATTGATAGCATGGCTGATCTCAGGCCATTCGAACCGAATCCAGAATTTTCAGCTTCTACTCAAAGACTACTGTCAGAAGCATGGGCCCCAGGTACCAGATCTAATTACAGATCAGCCTGGAAACTTTGGGTTCGTTGGTGCATGCAACGGGATCTGGATCCCGTTCAAACATCTATCTCTCAAATCCTAAATTTCCTTTCTTTAGAATTTGACTCCGGTAAAGCTTACCGGACCCTGAATCTCTACCGTTCTGCCATTTCTGCCTACCATTCCCAAATTAACTCTTTTCGTATAGGCAAACACCCTTTGGTTTGTAAACTTTTAAAAGGTATCAGATTTCAGAGGCCTCCACGTCCAAAATACACAGACACTTGGAATGTTAATCTTATTCAGGATTTATTTAATTCATGGAATGATAATGATTCACTCTCTCTTAAATTGTTATCTTGTAAATTAACTGTTTTACTATGTTTAATTTCTTTTAAAAGAGTGTCGGATGTTAAAGCTCTAGAGATATCTAACAGACCTTTTTCCCCTGACGGTGTTTACTTTATTATAACCAGACGTACCAAAACTAACCTTAAAAAGGTATTTTATCCCTGTTTTCCTGACCATCCTAAATTATGTGTCGTTCGATGTTTACAAACATATGAACTTTGCTTTCATACTCTTAGAAGTTCGTCTTCTCAACAGTTACTAATCTCCTATTGTAAACCCTACGCACCAGTTACTTCTGCCACCCTAGCAAGGTGGGTCAGACTTATTATGTCCATGGCTGGTATTGACATCTCTAAATTCGGAGCACACTCCACTAGAGGTGCTATGTCTACCAAAACCTTACAGGCAGGAGGCTCCTTAAATGACATCCTTAAAGCAGCCGATTGGTCATCGGCTTCTTCATTTAAATCGTTTTATTACCGACCTCAACCTCATGTCTCTAGTGTTGTTTTATAGTTATACTTATGCTTTAAACCAGCATAATAGGAGCCTCCTGTCTGCCATAAAATTCCAGATTTTCCTAGTCTGGACGTCAGAAAATATAGATTTTATTAAAGACAGGAGGCGACTATTATCCCACCCTTTAACCCTCCCTGTTTGTTTTTTCTCCTCAGCTTGAGACGGACAAATACTACTTCATCGTTACAAGTTCTCCAGTTTTCTCTTCAGGAATTGTTTCTTCTCGTTTTTTATTCTACTAAGACATGTCCTCTCGCATCAAGAAAGAGGAGGAGCTATAAGGTTCAACTGCCACTATACCTGTCTACCAGACCTGATTGGCTAATGGACTACCTATGCATATAGCATGTTTGGTTACACCTGTTCATTTTTTTTTTTTCTCTAACTAACTTGTATATTACCTTTGCTGCTGTTGAAAGTAAAGAAAGACATAAGCATAATAGTCGCCTCCTGTCTTTAATAAAATCTATATTTTCTGACGTCCAGACTAGGAAAATCTGGAATTTCACTCCCCAATATATTTACTCCCCAATATAATTAGTTTTTGGAACTAATGTCTGTTCTATGGCATAGACACAGCTCTCTGACTGGAGCATATCTGCACCAGGTCTTATTATATTTGTACTTATACTGATACCCAACCCTGCAAACGTATCTAGCTCATACCAAGGATGTCTGATAGTGTTGGTGGGGAAATGGTGCTATAATCTGCACCATAATAACTTGGTGGAGCTAAATTATGCTAATTATGTGAGTTGTGTCCGTGTAGACAAAGTTTGGGGACAATGTGGTAAATTTCCAAGTAAGTAATTGATAGCTGTGCTCAGGGGAGGGCTGGCAGCCTAAGGCCTGGGGGGAAAGTCACGTGAAGTGGCTCCGCCCCCTCGCACTCACCTTTCACCCCTCACGCTGCTCCCATCACTATGCGGCCATCAGACTGCTGGAAAACTGATCTAAACGGCCGCTGGGTGCTGATGCCACCGGCCGGAGCTACTTTAATCATTTTATTTATTTAATATGCCGGATCGGCTTGCCATATTAAAAATAAATAAATAAAGTATTAAAGTAGCGCCGGCCGGCAGCATCAGCACCCAGTGGCCGCATAGTGATGGGAGCAGCGTGAGGGGTGAAAGGTGAGTGCGAGGGGGCGGAGCTTTCACCCCTCACACTGCTCCCATTAGTGATGGGAAGTTCGGATCATTAAAGTGAATCGGATCATTTCGATTCGTTCACTGAAATGATCCGATTCATGATCCGGATCTTCGGATCACTCAGTGTGCCTGCACGGAGTTACTGTTTTCCAGTAACTCCGTGCAGGCACACTAACGATTGGCCCCGCCCCTTTCATTATGAATCCTCCCCCTTGCCTCCAGTGATGTCAATGAAGGCAGAGAGTCGTTCAAAGATTCGGATCTTACAAGGATCCGAATCTTACAGTGATCCGGATCACTGTAAGATCCGGATCATTGTAAGATCCGGATCATTGAACGACTCTCTGCCTTCATTGGCATTCTAATCATTCAGAGAATATCACCATACTGTTATAAATAATACATTAATAATCACTGGCCCCAGGATTTACATTCCCCTTTACCGGCAACTGCACCTTAAGCTAACTTTATTAAATTAATTAAATTAACCCTCACCATTAAATTAACCCTAAACACCCCATCAACCATGACTGCCCCTAAAATTAACCCTTAACACCCCATCAACCATGACTGCCCCTAAAATTAACCCTTAACACCCCATTAACCATAACTGCCCCCAAATGAACCCTAAACACCCCATTAAGCATAACTGCCCCTAAATTAACCCTAAACACGCCGTTAAGCATAACTGCCCCCAAATTAACCCTAAACACCTCATTAAGCATAACTGCCCCTAAATTAACACTAAAGACCCCATTAAGCATAACTACCCCCATATTAACCCTAAACACCTCATTAAGCATAACTGCCCCTAAATTAACACTAAAGACCCCATTAAGCATAACTGCCCCCAAATTAACCCTAAACACCTCATTAAGCATAACTGCCCCTAAATTAACACTAAAGACCCCATTAAGCATAACTGCCCCTAAATTATCCCTAAACACCCCATTAAGCATAACTTCCCCTAAATTAACACTAAAGACCCCATCAACCATTCCAATTTATTAGGTAATTTATCTGGAGTATATGCAATTAATTTAGGGGCAGTTATGGTTAATGGAGTATTTAGGGTTAATTTCAGGGGCCCGTTATGGTTAATGGGGTCTTTAGGGTTAATTTCAGGGGCCGTTATGGTTAATGGGATCTTTACGGTTAATTTCAGGGGCAGTTATGGTTGATGGGGTATAAGGGTTAATTTTATGCTGATGACTGAGGGTTAATTTAATTAATTTAATGAAGTTAACTGTAGGTGCAGTTATAGGTAAATGGGGGCAAACTCAGGGGAATCTAAATCCTGGGGGCAGTGTGAACATTATTAATGTATTTATTTATAAAAGTATGGTATCAGTAATATTCTCTGAATGATTCGAATCTATAAGATTCGGATCCTTGTAAGATCCGGATCCCTGTAAGATTCGGATCATTCGACTCTTCGGTTCATTCGACTCTTCGGTTCATTCGACTCTTCGGTTCATTCGACTCTTTGAACGACTCTCTGACTCTATGAGTCATCGTTCCTGTGTGAATTAATGAGCTGTAACCTGACCCCAGAGTCTGTGTCTGAGTGCTCTGCAGATGACTCACAGCTCTAGGATCAGGTTACAGCTGCATGATTCACAGACTGAACCGCTACAAAAGAATCGTTCAGTCTAGTGAACCGATTCATCCGGATCACTAAAAAGAACCGGATCAAATGAACGATTCGTTCATGATCCGGACATCACTAGCTCCCATCACTTGGCGGCCATCGCATACGGCCGCTGGGTGCTGATGCCGCCGGCCGGCGCTGCATAATACTATTTTTTTTTTCATTTAAAAGCCGATCCGGCTTGCCATATTAAATTTTGAAAAAAAGTATGAAAGTAGCGCCGGCCGGCGGCATCAGCACCTAGCGGCCGTTTAGATTAGATTTCGGGCGGCCTGGGGGCTGTAATCTGTCCCTGGACATAATGGAAAAGGCAAGGCTCCAAGTTGCCTGCAGTCACAGGAGCAGATATACTATGTACAGCTAGGAGGAGTTACAAATAGAAAAGCCAGGAGATGCGTTGAATATGAGAGAGGTGAGCGCAAGTGGGGAGTGAGAAAGGTATTGAAACAAATAACTGTATATGGTGAACGGGGAGAGGATGTTTAACATTACATAACTCAATACTGAATATTGTTGTTTGGCCTCCAAGTGAAGGCATCATTTAGCAGGGCCGGCCTTTGGGGTGTGCGACCTGTGCGACCGCACAGGGCGCCACACTCCAGGGGGCGCCGCTGCCGCCGCCGGGTCCTCCCCCGCCGCCGCTGCTGCCGCCGCCGCGGGGTCCTCCTCCGCAGCCGCCACGGGGTCCTCCGCTGCCGCCGCCGCCGCGGGGTCCTCCGCCGCTGCTGCTGCTGCCGCCGCCCCCCCCCCCCTGCACCTAAATGAAAACATTGTTGGTTTTTTTTAACTTTATTTAACAACCTCCATGTTAAATAAAGTTTTTTTTAACTTTATTTAACATGGAGGATGCTAAATAAAGTTAAAAAAACCAACAATGTTTTCATTTTTGTCCCGGGCAGGGGCGCCGAGCGGTTGCTCGTGAAGTTCTCAGCAACCGCTCGACGCCCCTTACTCTCCGTGGGGGGGATAGTTTGAAGGAAGAGGCAGAGGGGGGATAGTTTGAAGGAAGAGGCAGAGGGGGGGTAGTTTGAAGGAAGAGGCAGAGGGGGGGTAGTTTGAAGGGGCAGAGGGGGGTAGTTTGAAGGGGCAGAGGGGGGGTAGTTTGAAGGGGCAGGGGGGGGTAGTTTGAAGGGGCAGAGGGGGGGTAGTTTGAAGGGGCAGAGGGGGGGGTAGTTTGAAGGGGCAGAGGGGGGTAGTTTGAAGGGGCAGAGGGGGGGTAGTTTGAAGGGGCAGAGAGGGGGTAGTTTGAAGGGGCAGAGAGGGGAGTAGTTTGAAGGGGCAGAGGGGAGTAGTTTGAAGGGGCATAGGGGGGTAGTTTGAAGGGGCATAGGGGGGTAGTTTGAAGGGGCGGGGGGTAGTTTGAAGGGGCAGGGGGGGTAGTTTGAAGGGGCAGAGGGGGGGAAGTGAGGGGGGGCCCCAGAGGAGTAGTTCGCACAGGGCGCCGGAACACCTAAGGCCGGCTCTGTCATTTAGTGTTAATGGCTGATCTATGTTCTCTTTTTTTTTTGTAAAACCAATAAAAAAAAATTACTGAAAAAAAAGCCAAAAGAGCAATAGTTGAAGAACAGTGCTATTACTTACCAAACGGTTGCTTCCCAACAGCTTGTTTGTCAGTAGCACTGGGTGACTAGCAGCCTGTGTACATCTAGCGCTTCTACAACCGTAAGACTTATGGCTGTATAATACATGTATTTTTAAAAAAAGGGGGTTTATGAACTGCAACTCCTATCACCCCTCCACTTACAGGCAGAAACACCAGGGATACAAAACGAATGCCACACTTATGTACCTTTTTATCTTTCTATTTCTTTTGCTATAATTATGGGATTTAAAGGGGAACTCCCACCATCTTGCCCATTTATTTTAATTAAAGCATTATGTATGCAAGTATTATGTACTTACTTTATCTTTAACCCGCTTTTAACTGCTAATCTTACATACTCTTACTGTTTAACACGAGTACTTGCATATTGAAAGTTCTCTTATATATGTCCCCCTTTGCTTTTCCGGTGTCTACACGTTAAGGTATACACGTTAAGGTATAACATACCATTTTAGCCTCAGGTTCATTTATATATTCCATATTTAAATGGAAGGGTGAGGAAAAGGCAGATAAGGTATATTCGGACAGGAAATTATTAATTGGCTGCTGCCAACCTCAGTTTCAAGGTAAATTTTCAATAATTTGTTTTTCCAAAACAGTGACTGATAAGCAAACAGTACAAGCCATAAGATACTATTAGTGAATTAATTCCCTTATGTGAAAAGCTGTCATGGTGACAGATCCGCTTTAATCTGAATTTAAACCTCATTGCTTTCTTATTTTAGATAGTATAAGGGCCCTTTCCAGCAATCTCGCATACTCTGTCCTTCCTCTCTCCATATCTTGCTATTCTCTTCCCTCCCCTACCACATCCCACAGTACTGCCTACTCCAGCACGGACGCAACTACTTTATGAGCTGTCAGTGCCACACCCCTTCCCTGCATAAATACTGTGGGTTGTACAGCTGTCGTTGCAGTTCAATCTCATCTCGTCTTTGGCATTACACGTATGTATCCTGTATGTATCCTGTTTTCATTTACAGGTGTTTGATTTTATAACATAGGTAAGCAACCGTCAGAGCCAGCAATGCAACCTGTGAGTAACGAGTAGAAACTTAGAGAGTGGGTTATCTCAAAGTTATGATCAGTACTTTTGTGTTATAGGGGTTCAATGTACATTTATTGGACTGTAAACCCAGTATATACGTGGTTTTATGCATGCAAAGTGTGTACTCATGCCTCGTTACTCAAATATTTAACAAGACGGTTACGGTTAAACAAGATAAATTATTGGTAAAAAAGTGCATTTGTATCAAATTATGTAGCGTTTTATTTTGTATTATTATTAACAGCTGAAGAAGCATTGGTTCAGTTGAGGTTGGGTGAAAGTCTGAAAATATTTTAACAATTACTACATTGTAAAACCTGTCCGTAGAGTAGAACCTCTTTCTTGGAATGTCTCTTTTGTTGTACAACGTTGTGTAATCTGGTGAACAAACAAAACACATCTGCCATTTAATTACCCTCTCTTATTTTTCTAAATCCTTCTGTGGAGACATGACATAAAGTTCTGATTTAGTGACATCACATTTGATTTCCCCCATCTCCAGATACAAAAGAATCCTTCAAAACTAAAATAAAGCTATTTTAGTTACTGAAGTTTAGGCTCCTTAAGGTCTAGACTCTTTATCTTCAATGTATCCAACTTAGTATTACGACCGCCAATCTGTGAGATGTCTGCCATCAGTTTCTTCAGTGGTGATGATATATCTGGGACAGGTTTTAGGTAGCACCTTCCAGGACGCCATTTCCTAGTTCTCCTCTCAGGAGGACAGGTGGCACCAGTACAATGTGCTATGTAAGGCTATCCCCTCTAGTGTTCATGGCCCAGTTTAGGAGATCAGAGATCTCTATTGAGCAGAGGCACGCCATGGAGGTTGATTACCCAATAGAGTGATCTTCCTCCATTTTGTGCCAGAGCTTCCGCACAACAATACACCAATGAGTTCTTTCAGATTGCCACCTTTAGTAAGCATACTCACTTTTTTTAAAAAGGTTTTTAGGGGGTGCGTCATTTTCCGTTTACATTACTTTACCATTGATGTATTTGATAAAGCCTGCAACCATAGGGCAGGCTGACATGAAGATGTGGGGACAGGTATAAGTTAGGTAGTAAACTAACTATAAATAGAGGACTCATGAGGGCTCATTACTTACCTGGCGAACCGCTGAGCCGATACTGCACTGTCCTTGAGGCTGGTGAGCAGTGGCGAAGTGGTAAGCTGAAGATGGAGGAATTAATGAAAATGCGCCCTCCCACCCTCCCTTATGTTTTATATTTATTGTTTTAAAAAAAATAATCATAATAAAAAAATGTATTTGTCGTGGCTTTTATTAGGGTATGGTTACCCTATAAATTCAATGGGGTGAACTGGAATTTTAAGTTATGCCAGCTGGCTTATAGGGCGGTTGGCAATAGGATTTGAGTTAGTATGTGCTCTGGGGCTTGTGCCAAGGGCTGAAGTTTTTTGGTTACATGTATCAGTTATAAGTTACAAGTTATACGGCCTGATTCATCCAAAATACGTGGTTGTGTTTTTATTCTCTGGTTTGTAAACATTTTTTGTTCATTACATTCACTTGAATTAGGTCCCCTACAACTTAATGAAAACCACTTTTTGACTTACCCTACTTTCTTTTGCAGTCGTTTTCTTTTTTTACCATTTCTGCTAACCTGATTTTTTTTTTTATGGCATTATAAGTCGCATACCACTGAAAGGATGTTTTGTCAATTGTGATACAAAAACAGTCTTTTTTAAAACAGGAAGGATGTTGATCCAAAAGTTACTTTTCCTTGCCTTACTTCATAATGAACTTATTATATGGCGTATGAATGGTTCGCTTCTTGTGTGCTAAGAGTTTAGAAACACACATACAGAAACAGACATTAGTTGCATTACAGCTAAACACTACTACAGAAAATGGAAAAAATGTTTGTCATGGCCACATAAAGATACTGTTGTGAAATACACATTGATGTCCAGGTTGTCACCAAATAATTACTTATTTAGATAAAGAATTTGAATATGTATAGCTTGGAGGAAAGAAGAGAAAGGGGAGATGTGAAAGAAACATTTAACAAACGACTGGAGGTATAGCACAATACCAATAATCTAAAACTAGAGGTTCAGTGGCTTAGATGTAATGTAAGGAAGTTTTGTTTTACTGAGATTTATATAAGTGGAACAGCCTCCCAGCAGAAGTGGTAGACGCAAATACAGCAAGGGCATTTAAAAATGCACATGATAAAAATAAAGCTATCCTGAACCTGAGATGATACTAAGTAGAGATTAAGGTCTGAATCCTTACATCATGAAAACTGGTTAGACTAGATGAGCCAAATGATTCTTATCAATAGCTTTGCCTCTGTCCAGTTAAGAGATTTCACTCGAGTTGCCCTATATCTCTGGAATCTACTCCCAAGGAACCTTCAGCATTCACCCTCCCTCCCAACCAGGGGCGTACCTAGAGTATTTGGCACCCGGGGCGGATCCTGTAAGTGGCACCCCCCCCCAAATCTAAAGACATCTACAAAATTATGTTAAGAACATGTAAACAACTGTAAACAACAAGAAAACTGAAAAAAATAATTAATAACTTATAAGTAAAATAAACACGTTTAAATAACATTTACTGAACATATAATAGTGCTTTCTTTAATAACCCTCCAAAAAAAACGGCGTCCACATTGCCCCCATAGAACCTGACCAGCACCCAAATTACACACACATAGGACGTGCCATATTTGCCCCCAAACAGCCCAGTATGAGTCAGCATTGTTCCCAAACAGCCGAGTGTACGCCATCTTTGTCCCATAAACACGCTACCTGTGCCATCTTTGTCCCATAAACACCCTGCCTGTGCCATTTTTGTCCCATAAACACCCTGCTTATACCATCTTTGCCTTTTTGACAAATCAACTATACACCTATGATTAACACAACCACTTTTACAGTCACTCACTAATTCACTTTCATTCACACAATAATTTATTCTTTCACGCAAATTATTTACACATATTCATTGATGCATTCTCACAAATTCATTAATTCTCTCACTCATTCACACAATTCATCCACACATTAATCCATTCATTTTCACTCTCTCATTCTGACTCTTTATTTCAATATTCTTGCTACCCTCCTTTCTCCCTATCTACCCATTCTCACCCCCTTCTGCCCTATCTAGCCCTTCTCACTCCCTTCTCCCTATCTACCCCCTATCCCCCCCATCTCACTCCCTTCTCCCTATCTACCCCACCCTAACTATCTACCCTCTCCCCCCTTTGAAGTTCACTTACCTTTCAGGAGTCCTGGGGTGGGGGTGCAAGGCCTCTGTCTCCCAGCTCTGCCACTGTATGGAACAGCATGGTAAGTGTGGATTGGTAAGTGTGGATTGGTAAATGTGTGAGAGTGATGGGAGTTATGATGTACTTTAGAGCATAATTATATAATGAAAAAGACATTGGAAATGGTACAGCATAACACCCATCACTCTCACACACTTACCAATCCACACTTACCATTCCAGATGCCACACATACCTATCCACACATACCAATCCACAGATTCCACACATACCAATCCACACTTACCAATCCACATTTACCAATCCACACATTCCACACATACCAATCCACATTTGCCAATCCATACATACCAATCCACAGATTCCACACATACCAATCCACAGATCCCACACATACCAATCCACACTTGCCAATACACATTTACAAATCCAGATTCCACACATACCAATCCACAGATTCCACACATACCAATCCACATTTACCAATCCACACATACCAATCCACAGATTCCACACATACCAATCCACAGATTCCACACATACCAATCCACACTTACCAATCCACAGATTCCACACATACCAATCCACACATACCAATCCACAGATTCCACACATACCAATCCACACATACCAATCCACATTTACCAATCCACAGATTTCACACTTACCAATCCACACATACCAATCCACACATACCAATCCACACATACCAATCCACAGATTCCACACATACCAATCCACACATACCAATCCACTCTCACTGTCACTCTAACTGAATGATTTCCTACCTTTCCTCTTTTCTTCTTACAGCAGTCAGCTCCTTTTCTTTCTCTTCGCTCCTCTTCTTCTGTCTTCTTCCTGGTTCAGAGGGCACGGACGGCGGTGGGCGCGGCTTCAGTGTTGTGCGCCGGGATCTGACAACAAACCCCGGCGCACAGCAGCAGTTGTCGCGCAGATCGCGAGGGAGCGGTATCGGAGGTCTACAGACCTCCGTCTCCCTTGAGTGATTTTAAGCCGGTTCCACAGGCTTAAAATCACTCAAGGGAGCCGGAGGTCTGTTAAAGACCGATACCGCTCCCTTGTGAGCCTTCTCCTCCAGCGGCGGACATTGCTGTCCGTCTCTGGAGGGGTGCCGGCAAGTTGGCACCCCCCTGATGAGCGGCACCCGGTGCGGACCGCCCGCCCCCCGCAAGGTACGCTACTGCTCCCAACATTCAAGAAACATCTCAAAACTCACTTCTTCAGAGAAGCATACCATCTTAGCTGCTAGAACTTCCTTGTCATTGATACAACCACCACGCTACCTCTCACCCTTTCTCTGTGCCTTATGTTTGTCACCCCATTCCCTCTAGATTGTAAGCTTGCGAGCAGGGCTCTCTCCACCGAATGTATCGGATTGTCTTAGTCTGGCAATTCTTGTCTTGTCCTATCCCTTGAATTTATGTATTTTATTGAGCGTTGCGTAAACTGTTGGCACTATATAAATAAAAGATAAAAATAATAATAAGAGATGTGAACTTTTTAAACACTAGAGCTATTTTAAAGTATACTACATAGTTGGAAAATTACATAAAGTCCATCTAGTAGAACATGTTATTAATCCAGAAGAACAATGGTATATTGTGGTGCATCAGCCATCTGGCACAAAACATGGGGGAAGATTACTCTATTGGGTAATCAACCTTCATGTTGCCACTCTGCTCAAAAGGGTGCTTAAAAGAGAGAGATCTGATCTATTTAGCTTTTTCCCAATAATCATTTGGGTGGCATTTTAAAAATATCATTTTGATGATAAAAAAAATGTAAAAGACATACACTGACACTGAAATTTTTTTGTAAACTTATACCATTGCCTATTGAGTGTTTCATTGAAATATGTTTAGGGAATTTTGAGTCAAGAAAAAACTAGATGGTTCTTATCTGCTGTCAGATTCTATGTTTCAGTTGTTCTGCTGCCTTCCACTCATCTGATGACTTTGTTTCTTAACAATAGGGAACATGGCATTTAATGAAGATTACCGTTCACTGGTTCGGGGTATCGCATGCCTGGATTTCACAGGAAACTGCGTACCCTGCAAATTGCTTCTTAATGGAGACTCCGCATTTCCTATTCTTGTGACTCCTGCAGAAGATGTTCTCATAGCTGTATCTCGGTATGGGAAGGGTAGACTGGTGGTTTTGGCTCATGAGTCCTATTTGATGAACCCCCAGTTTACAGGCTTCTTGCAGAATGCAGTGTCCTGGCTAAGTCCATCCCCTGGAGCAGTAATTGGAGTCCACAACAGTTTGGAACCTCTGGCAAAGAATCTCTCTGCTTCAGGATGGAATGTGCAAACAACTCCTGGTCTCATGCAGGGTCTTGGAGTCCTATGCACTACTGGCTATGATGATAATCAAGCTAAGGAGATAATATCCTTTTTGCATGAAGGTGGAGGTCTGCTAATTGGAGCAGAGGCCTGGCACTGGGCAAACAGCTACAGCAGTGACAATGTTTTGCAAAATTTTCCTGGAAACAAAATAGTATCAGTGTCTGGTATTTACTTTACTGGTAAATATGGAGAGAAAGGAACATTTAGTGTTAGTGAAAGTATACCGTGGAGCCCATTGTACACAGAGTAAGTATATGCGCATTCATTTCTTCATTTTTACTACTGTATACCTGTAAGGTATAATTACTGTTAGTGATTGTCATTCTTCTTTATGGATTTTGAATATCATTTACCGATCTTTAGGTTTTAAATTTAGTTTTGATTATTTAACTTTTCACACCTACCAACTGGTGTAATGTAGACATTGTGAAAATGAACATCCACACTAACATACATACATACATATAACCAATGATAACACCACACACTCACACATGCTTACACTATACACTACTACATGCTCACTGTAATGACATACAGTAACACATTCATGCTAACACCATACACTAACATGCATACCGTTCAGTAACACATACTCACTCTGACATCATATACTAAGGGTGCATACATATAGACAAACACACACAACATCAGTGCTGCCACTCCACTACTGCGGGGTCACGTAACACAGCCATATCTCCATAACTCACATGTTCTTTTACATTGAATTACCCAAACCAGGACCAATATCTCTAACTAATAAAAGCAGTCTGCAGACTGTACAACAAGAGTTATGACTACATATTTTATTTAGTAGGTATATGAAAAGGCATAGCTTTCTACTAGTCATTGCACACTGGACCACACTAACTAAAAAATTTACCAAACTAAGATACCACAAATCACAAAGGAGTGAATATGATCTATAAACCACTACTCTTGATCAGTGAGGTTGATTGTGCTTCATGCCTCCCTGACGTGATCTCTTCAGCTATTTTAGGCCACTAACACAGAATATACTCCCATTGCTATGATTAGGTTAAAAATCTGATTTTTTGGTAAGCTGGATGTACCACAAAACTGTAAGTAGAGTTATTTTCTTAGGGTACCATTAAGTATTGTAATTGTATAACAATATTAATAATAGTCAATTAATACTCCCAGCATAGTCTCTATGTGGGATCAGCCAAAGAGTTCTGTGTGTTATAACAGAGCTTTTACTTTTGTACCCAATGTCCCCACACCCTATTAAGTCATCCTCAGAAAATAATATAGGCTGGTGATTCTACTTCATTGTCTATAACCAATGTCCAGCTGTCTTTAAAACCTTTTTACTATTCTGCATTCACTTAGTACGGCTAATGGATTGTTTTTTTACATGTAGTCTGTGGAGTAATTATTACTGTATTACCAGAGTGTCTTCTCTTACAGTGTCAACTTTTCCCAGGATTTGGAGCATCTTTGTCAAGGTGTGCCCCAGTTAGACATCAGCGGTTCAAGTGTCCCCTCAGAGCTTCTGCTTCATGGACCTTTGGCATTTCCAGTTGGATTGAGCAACAGCAATCAGTGTTTTTTTGCTGCTACATATTATGGAAGAGGACGTGTGGTTGTGGGGACACATGAAGGTTACCTAGCTAAACCAGA
Source organism: Spea bombifrons (assembly GCF_027358695.1). Classification (NCBI taxonomy): domain Eukaryota; kingdom Metazoa; phylum Chordata; class Amphibia; order Anura; family Pelobatidae; genus Spea; species Spea bombifrons. The sequence goes on from NC_071090.1 coordinate 72,128,060, forward strand.
GCTAAAAACATTCATGCTGAATGCTATATCATGGCTGGACATAGGGAGAAAGGGAATTATTGGCGTTCATCAGAAGCAGGCTAAATTTGCTCAAATTCTGAAGCAAGAGGGTATCAATTGTAAAATATCGAACTTAGTTCCAGGCCTCAGTGTGTATTGTTGTGATTCATACAGTGACACTGAGGCAGCAAGCATCCAGCGGTTTGTAGCGGAGGGAGGAGGCCTCCTTATTGCCGGCCATGCATGGTATTGGTCTTATGGAAAGTCAGGACAAAATGTACTTACCAATTACCCAGGGAATAAAATTCTGAATAAGTTTCGAATTAGCATCCTTGAGAAGACTGTTCCTCAAGGTATCTATAAGACATTAGACCCTGAGGGTGCTGCAAGCTGCTATCACTTCCCCAAAGCATTTTGCAAACTGCAGAAGGACTTAGAAAGTGGGGCAGAAATAAAACCTCCTCTGAGCTCCTGGATGCAGAAGCTCAGACAAGATGCTTCCAGATTCATGAAGCTGCCAGCCAGCCCTCTCATTTCTTCCCAGCAGGAAAAGTTTGCTTGTCTTGTGCGGGGAAGTGTGATCCCCTGTGTTAGTAAAGAACGCCCAGTGACAAGTAACTCTAAAGAGGCTTTAATTCTTTGTTTGGCTCAGGATGTCTGCTGCCTGAATCTAGAGGACAAGCAGACACTGGACGACCTTTCTTTTCAGCATCAACCCTCAGTTACTGTGCATATAGATGCTACAAATCCAGGTAACATTTTACTACATTTGCATAAAAAGTAGTTTCTGTTGGTGGTATGTATTCAAAGCGATTATGGTGCAAACTTTGGAAAGTGGTTTTACTACTACAGCATCCATTGGATTGGTTCATTCAACTGGTTGCTATGCTGATATGTAACATTTTCATACTTTGCACTGAAATCACTTTTTATAAGATGTCCTCCTCACTTTTGGAGGTTTTGGCACACATTTCCATTACATAGCTCTTTTGTGTCACTTTGAGACATTCATATGTAGTAATGTTGATATACTTTATCAGGTGAGAATGCATGGAGAAGCACTGGACTTTATCTGCCTCCTGGAAAAACAGCAGTTATTTTGTTTCCAACATCAGCTGTTGGGCAAGGTCTTCAGGTAATAACTCAAAACAATATCAGATGGAGCTGCAACTGGCATACTGCATTCAAGAGAGCAGGAGAGCGGGGTCCTGGGCTACTTGACAGGATTGAGAACCTTTTCCTATTGAGGTTAAAGTAGACAGATACACTAACGCTCAAAAGTTTGGGGTCACTTAGCTGTTTTCATGGAAAACAAGGACATTTCAAGTTGTGTAACATAATTGTAAAATGGCTTTCTAATGATCATTTAGCCATCTAAACTTAAATTCAGATTAGTGAACACAACCTGCCATCAGAACACAGGAGTGATGGCTTCTGATAAAGGTCCTCTGTATGCCTATGAGTACATTAAATAAATTTCCAACTACAATAGTAATTTAGAACATGAACAATGTCTACAATGTATTTCTGATCCATTTTTTCTAATGGACAATATTTATGTTTCTTTCAAACTGAAGGAAATTTCTAAGTGACCCCAGACTTTTAAATGGTAGCATAAATAAATGCATGGTGAAGAAGACGAAAGGAACATCTTGAGTTTTTGTATGTAGTGTAATGAAAGCTTGTAGGACTAGAAAGGAGGATTGGAGCTGGAGTGGAAACAGACTTGAAAGAAATGGGAGGAGGATGGAGAGTAAGGTTGCAAAAGCCTGGGGTCGAGGAGTTAAAAAACCTTTGTGGGTAAAAAGATTAGTATTAGACTAGAATTTGGATAATGGAAGGGATTTAAGACAGCATGGAAGCAAAGATGAAACGATAATGGTGGGAGGCAGATAAAATATTGATATACAAGATAAAAAATATTCCTAGCTAAAATTTGTTTTACAGATATTTTTCATTTGCAATCACGTTCAAAGGGTAGGTAGCAATCTTTAAAGCTTGGATCAATACAATAGATTTACATCAAAAGTCAAAGTGGTCCGGAAAAGATCATTTTATTACTCCACTGTATTCTTTTCAGTGTATTTTCACAGAATTAAAGTGAATTTCCTTTAACAATTGTTCTGTAGCATGATAATTAATCAATAGAAAGTACCCTGTAACATTAAATTGTCCTTACTTATTGTTGAAACAATAAGTAAGGACAGGGCCTGAGAAGTTTATGGTGTTCTGTGTTTGCCAAGGGTCTTGAAAATATTTAGTTGAGCTTTTTTTTTAGTTATTGGAAAATATTTTTATGTTTATAGAGCACGAGTTTATTTTGGCAAAATTTTAGTCCCCCCTAATACATTGTGCTTGTCTTAATAATTGTGGTGTTATCTAGGTGCAGGTTGGCTGTCAAACAGATGACCTAAGCTCTGCAGACAAGTTTTGTCGAGCCCCTGTGGTCGTGAACAAAATGTGTGTTCTTGGTGAGAAGATTAAGATATCTTGTGTTTGGGGTGGACTCCTGTACATCATTGTCAATGCTAAGATCAAGCTGGGAATGATCCCTGTTACAGTGTATGGAGCAGAACCAGCCGCAACATACATAAAAGGTAAAACCGGAACTATGATGTGTTGCATTGTATATAAACCAGAAAAATCCAAATTAGGTTATAAACAGCATCTATTATTTTGGTGATAAAAGTCTGGTTCTACTGATTAAGCCTTAATGTCACTAGTTGATTGCAATTAGTATTACTGCTTCTCGTTTATGGCTTTTTAAAACAGTTTACGCTAAGTTATATACTTTTTTTAGACCCCCTTGTTCTTCTCCTCTCTTGAAAATGGCCAGATCAAGAGAAAACTGTTCTGAGTTTCTTCTCATATCATTACCTTCCATTATTGTGTGGTGAACAATTTATAGGGGAGGATGACTCATTTGGCTTATTTTGTGTTATAACTTCCTGAGTTATGTTGTTTTATGCATTTTTCTTTTTGTGTGTTATTTGTTGTGGGAATATTGTTTTTGTTATTTAATACTAAATACTGTATCTCTTAATACATTTTTCTAATTTTACAATTCTTGTTTCTAGAGTTTTGTTCAGCCAATGTTATATACCAGAAGCCAATGTTATATACCAGAACATCCAATAATGAATGCCAATGAGTATTATAGTATCCAACAAAACCAAGCAGTGCATCATCCTCAAGTAGGGAACTGCAAAAGCTAAGAGACACTCAAATATGCAGAGGGGATTAGCAAATAGTAATACATACATGTATTTGTGAATCATGACATATTGATAGTGTATAGACTTGTTGATAACAACTTTCTTCTGCTCTGTTGCAAAATATATAATTTTTTGTTGGCTACAATATCTTTTGGTGTCCCTGACAGGTTTCTGTTTTGTGGAATCATCATGAAATGCCTCCTGTCACCTTGGCCTGTTGATATAAGAGTCCAACCTATTCTTTCTTTCAGGCAAGACCAACCTCACATGCTGGAGAGAAAACATCCGTAATCTCCGACCTCCATGGGCTGAGTTAATTGCGGAAAATATCATACTGACAGTACCGTCAGAGTCAATACGCTCATTAGATGACCCAGAATCTCTATTGTCCCTTTGGGATACTTTTATGGAAGCTATAACTGAGCTTGCAGCGACTCCTAAAAAGTGTTTGCGCCCTGAGAGAATTGTAGCAGATGTACAGATCTCAGCTGGTAAATTCTCATTTAATCCACTATATACCACGTCTAAATGCAAAGATATATAAGATGCACTGCAAAATATATTTTTCCAAATGTCTTCTACTAGATTCTCAAAGATAGATTACAATCACAAGCAGTGTTGTCATGACAATTATTTCTTCTGTGTGAGCAGTGGCAATGCCGTTTGGACATTTAGTTTGTCATCTTTATTTGAAGCTTGGGTATTCCTAGTGTATTGAGTTCTATGGCACCCTTTGTTTATGCTTAGATGCACAGCAGCTTTGTAGGGGCTATCTTAAGTTAACCATCTCTCCTGTGTTGGGTGTCTGGAATAGACTGTAGTTTGAGTGTATTGTTTTTTTATCGGTATAGGTTGGATGCATTCTGGGTACCCCATCATGTGCCACATGGAATCTGCAAAGGCATTGACTGACCTTAAGAGCATCAAGAAATCAGGCCTATGGGGAGCCATACATGAGCTTGGTCATAATCAGCAGAGAGGTTATTGGGAGTTCCCCCCACATACCACAGAAGCCACATGTAACCTATGGTCTGTTTATGTACATGAGACCGTCCTGGGAATCTCACGAGATCAAGCTCATAATTGCCTACAGCCAAACAACAGGGACGATCGAATTAAGACATATTTGAAAAATGGAGCCCTCTTACAGCAGTGGAATGTGTGGACTGCACTGGAAACATATCTGCAGGTATCTGTCAGCAAGAGTCAGCATTAAGACAATGTAAAAGTGTGCAGTGTGAGTGTTGTTACACAGATAGTATTTGACACTATGTGATCACCACATAGGGAAGCCAGATAGCAGACCACATTTAGGATACATATCTGAATACCTGGGACCTCTCCAGGTTTCGACTAAGGACCGTTTCTCTGGGTCTCCAGGTCACTATGGGGAAACTGGAGTGGCATTGCTGCACTCCCCACTCCCTGCCCTCATTCCTCATTAAAAATATTGTGTGTCCTGAGTGTTCTGCAGCCCTGTTGTCTCAATAATGTGTACAGAAACAGCAGAATATTTATACATTAAATTGTGTAAATACCATATTCACTCTTTTACTGCCCGAGTACTGGTCTTTAACCATGCTTCTAACCAGATCCACTAAAACCAAAATGCCTCTTTGGTCATTTGAAATGATGTGTTATATGCATGTTGCATGCATTAAGTACAACCTCATGTTACATTATACGCACTTGCAGCATAGTCAGTCATATGAATACATTACTACTATGCAAATTTAGATAATTTTCAGCATATCTTCACGGACTGCATCAGGCCCAGGCTGGCCATCTGGCACACCAGGCAAATGCGTTGTGGGCTGCTGGCCGATAAAAGCCACACACTAACCTGTTATGCTTAACCAGTGGCAGGGCACGTGCTGCATGCAGCGGCTGCATGAGCAAAAAACATAGCATGCAGCTGCGCATATCCAGCCGTCAGCCACACTTACATCATCAGACAGCCACTGGCCTTGGACTGCACCAAGGTGCCATGGCTGCCTAGTCATCGCCAGTCTGGCCCTGGACTGCACCATAATATTTGTTGTTCTCAGAGTAAAATAAATTAGGATCCCTCGCATCATCACAGGTGGCCGTGCTTGTTCCTGGTGGTAGGTTCTAAGGTGTCATAAATCCATGATTTACAGAAGACTCTATTATAAGTCATTTGTTTTTGTCTTATTTCAGTTACAAGAGGGCTTTGGCTGGGACCCGTTTAAACGTGTTTTCTCAGAGTATCAAACTTTCTCGAATGTCAGCAAGGACAAAAATGAGAAGATGAATCTGTGGGTGGAGACATTCTCAAGAGCAGTGAATAGAAACCTCGTCCCGTTTTTCCAGGCCTGGGGATGGCATATTGAGGATAAAACCCGCAACAAACTGTCCTCCTTAATTGAGTGGGAGAATGATCCCATGAAGACGTACACAGCAGGAATCAAAGCATAAAACCAGAAGCCTAAACAGAAACATATCTCTAGCTAATGCCAATACAATTGATTTAGTCAATATTCTGATTCTTTGTAAAATCATACAACTGGCTAATGCACGAGTACAAATTATCAATCTACAATCTAATGTATCAAACTACATTAGCAGTACATTTAAAAATAAATTGCTCTATTATTGGCCCATAAATGAAGCATCCTTTCAGTGAGGCAACATGTACTATCCAGTCCTGTCCAACAAATATATACTGAAGCAAAGAAGCAATGGCTTTTCCAGATATTATGTTTTCAAGAGCAAGAAAGGGCACAGGCAATTTGGAATCTAAAATTAGCAATTTTATGGCAGACAGGAGGCTCCTATTATGCATATATCTTTCTTTACTTTCAACAGCAGCAAAGGTAATATACAAGTTAGTTAGAGAAAAAAATGAACAGGTAGGTGTAACCAAACATGCTATATGCATAGGTAGTCCATTAGCCAATCAGGTCTGGTAGACAGGTATAGTGGCAGTTGAACCTTATAGCTCCTCCTCTTTCTTTGTTGCTGTTCGGACAGTTAAGTACAATTACTTTACTCTCCTTCATTGTTGTATATTTATGAGATATTATACTGATTATTCCTACATTTATTCACTTTGTTTAAATATCATTTATTATTGTATTATATTCTCCAATTTTTATATATTAAGTTTTATTTTCTTATAATTTATTTCTCTTACACCCTCGGGTGCCTCGGCGCCACGGGCATCGGCGGGACGCACCTCTCATTTCTATATTAGCTTCTAGGAGTTGATTTCACTTTGTCTCCCTTACTTGTTTGTGGCCGCAGTGTGGTAGAAGCGTCCATTTGGATATTTCTGCTGCTCGCAAACACCATATTGCTCGCAGCATCCCCACTTTTCATTTTCCCGCCCTTAATTTACACTCAGCTGGTGATCAGCTGCTTTGCGTCCCCGCCCATCTTCCTCACAGTACCTCAGCAAGACAAACAGGCTCACTTGTAGCAATTTGCTTCAAATACTAGCAATTTGTTTCTATTTACCTAGCTTTCTCTACAACCTACCTATACTTTACAATTATTGTTATAAACTGTTTCTTTTTGGCTCCTTATCAGCATTATCGCCAATAAAGAAATCAGCAAAAAGACCTCTAGTGACACTGTTCATTCTGCACATACTATTGACAGTGACAAACTATCTGAGTCACTTAATAAATCTGTTTCCTCTGTTGTTATTACGGCCATGTCCTCCATGCAGGAAACACTATCAAAATCTATGGCAGATGCCATATCTGTGTCCCTTCTTAGGGAAAGGTCATTTCACACTCCTGCTACCCCAGAATGTTTCTGGTCTGCAGAGGAGTCACCCAAAGACCTGGCTAAAGGTTTTAAGAAACCTGGCAAAGCCTCAGAAAAGAGGAAACACTGCTCTGACAATCCTATCCATCACACAAAGCGCACTAAATCCCAAAACAAGGATAGAGATCAAGATACAAATTATGAATTGCTGTCACACCACAGCAATACAAAAAGTGTGTCTAAATCACACAAAAAACCCTCCATCCGTGAGGAAGAAAAACGGAATAAAAAAGGATCATGTACCAAACCAGACTCATACAGAACCTCTTCTGATGAAAGTTCGGATTCTAACTCAGAGTTGGGTGCCTCTATAGAGGAAATATCCTCAAACTCCTTTTCTGATGAGGCTGACCTTACACCAATTGGTGAGTCTAACGATGACATAGCCTTAGACGCTAAAGGCAAACCCTATTTTGATCCTATTAATATTAAACACCCTCGTTCATCAGAATGGGTGCCATCATCTCATCTGGCTGAATACCTAGAGATATGGCTTAGAAAGCCCCTCGATAAGGCTGCTCGCAACAAATTACGGGCGGAATGCCCAAGACCTAACTTACTTAAAAAGTTGCTTTGACCCCTGACATAGATCCCACTATAGTCCAATATCTATGCAAAACAGGGAAGAACCCTAAAAAAGGCCTGGACAGATCCATGAGATCATGCCAGGATAAACTTCTTGACCTCTTGGGTCCTTTGTCAAAAATTTGCGAGCTAGAGGAAGAATCCACAAATTCTGGAACCCCAGTTAATACAGATATATTGAGAGGCTCGTCACAAAGGGCTGTATGCCTATTTAGAAATGTTAGCACTGCACTGGCCAGTGAAAGACGCAGGTCCTTATTAATGAAAATGGACCCTCAACTAACTAACATAGCCCATAAAGAACCAGGGCCATCAGCCGATGGTTACCTCTTCGGAGAAGCCTTTCTTAAAGAAATCAATAAATACGTAAAGGTTTTCTCTGAGTTAGACAAGGCCCGATCTAACCTTAAGAAGGTGTTCAACCCTAAGGTTGGAAGGGCTAGGAAAGGCAGGGGCCGCTTTCCCAGCCGATCATCCATCTCATAATACTTCTCTAAAGGCCCTTCTCAAGAAGGATTCCGCCCACACTCTGAATCCTACCATACCTCCCCTTTCTTCCCCTCAAGGGGAAGATCATGGAAGCCAAGAGGACAACGCGGATCAGGCAGATCCAGACCATATTCAGGTAAGCCATCTTCCTGTTCATTCTTAACCAGTCACCTTAGGGGACAGGTTAACACTTTTTTCCCATATTTGGACCTATATAACCTCAGACCCATGGGTCCTAGACACTGTCACCGGCTACAAAATAGACTTTTCCAAAACACCAATACAGATGTCTCTACCCTTTTCTCTAAAATTCTCCCTAGCGGACGAAAATCTCATTCGTTTGGAGATTCTCGACCTAATTCAGAAACAGTCTATCATTCAGGTTGCCCTTTCCTCCCCAGGTTTTATGAGCAACCTTTTTCTTGTGAAAAAGAAAGATGGCGGCTATCGTCCCGTCATCAATCTCAAACAACTGAACAATTTTGTTCAGTACCACCATTTCAAAATAGAGGGAATTCATTTCTTACGAGAACTATTAATCCAAAACCATTGGATGATAAAAATAGACCTGACAGATGCCTATTTGACTGTTCCAGTTCATCCTTCACATCAACATTTTCTTCAATTCATATGGGAAGGTCAAAAATGGCAATTCAATTGCCTTCCCTTCGGCCTTTCTTCAGCACCATGGTGCTTTACAAAAATCTTGAAACCTGTCAGCCCTCCTAAGAAGTCGAGGAGTGAGACTTATCATCTATCTAGATATCCTTCTCATGTCTCAAGACCTTCATACCATTCACCTCCATATGAATTGGACAATCTCATTACTGACAAACCTGGGTTTCCTCATAAATGAGAATAAATCCATGTTGACCCCTTCAAGGGAAGTAAAATTCTTAGGGTTCATCATCAATTCTCAGGAAGCAAATCTGAGTCTACCCTCAAAGAAATTAAAAACCATTCGGAAAGAAATCAGATCTATTCTCAACAAGGAGATAATCTCCCTAAGATCTGTGTCAAGGATTGTGGGTCTACTCTCTGCATCAATCCAAGCCATATTTCCAGCTCCCCTACATTATCACGCCATTCAACGTCTAAAGGCGAGACATCTGAGAGAGGGCTTGGGATACTCAGACGAGCTCTCATTAGATATGGAGGCCAAAGAGGAACTTCTTTGGTGGCTGAATCATGTTCAATCATGGAATGGGAAAACTATTTTCAGTTCCTTCCCGGATATAACAATAGAATCAGACGCCAGCCGTATAGGCTGGGGAGCTCGCTGTGGTGCAAATTCCACAGGAGGGAAATGGTCACATTCATAATCCCACATGCACATCAATTATGTAGAACTTCTAGCGGGATTCTTTGCCCTCAAGAGTTTCATCAAAAACAAAACAAATTGTTGTGTCCTACTCAAGATGAACAACATTACCGCAGTCCAATACATCAACACACTAGGGGGTACGAGATCAAAACCTCCCGCTTCCTAGTAGACTACAGCGATTGGCGACTCGATCCTCGATCAACTCAATTGCCTTTGGGGACATGTCAAACAGACCTGTTTGCATCTCACCTCAATCAACATCTCCCACATTTCTTCAGTTGGCGTCCAGATCCGGAAGCTCTTGGGACGGATGCCTTCCTTCAGGATTGGCCATCGGGAACCAACTATGCATTTCCCCCATTCATTCTAATATCCAGAGTTCTTGTTTAAGTATCCATGCACAAATCTCACCTAATCCTGATCACCCCATGGTTGTCACGTCCTTCCCAGGCTGCGGAGCTGCATATCTCGCTCTTGTTTCAATTTCCCTGTTTTGCTTCAATCCATTCCTGGATTTCCTTTTGCACTGTTCTGATCTCCCATTCCTTGCTTCTGCTTCAGCTCTTTGCTTTTGCTTTGTATCCTTTATAAGGTGTGCCCCTCCCGTATGTTCTGTTTGTCTCAGTCTGCAGTCTAAAGGTATGTCTCAGTGCTATGTGTGTGGATTTCATGTTTAGTTTGTTTCGTATCACTGTCAGCAGGGATTAGTGTTAGGACCCACCGTCATTGGAGTACTTTGGCATAGTGGTGGGCTAAGCATACTATTGCCATAAGATGTGATGGAATCTCCAATAGTTATCATACAGTCCTAGGCTAGTTTCTGTATTTATGTGTGTCAGCCTGTCCTGTATCCCCGGCAGCGGGGTGTCCTGTCCTGTATCCCCGGCAGCGGGGTGTCCTGCCTTGTTCACTGTTGTGCTCAGTAATAATGTATATCTTGTCTGGTTATGTTTCGTTCCTGGTCTCCCTGTCACTTGCTTGTTATGTTTCTGCTATATTTCTCTGCTTAGCTTCCATACTCCCAGCCTGCAGCATCCCGCACATGAGTCTTGTTATGTTTCATGCCTGCTCCAGGGTGCCTGCAGGATATCACTTTGTTTCCTTTTGGACTACATCTGCTGCTATGTGAGGGTGCTGGTATGTGGCTGCACAACCCTAGATACTCAACACCCAGGTGAGTGCGGTCACCCTGCAACCAGGCCCTGTCCAACTCCACTACTGCACCGTAACTCCTGCACACAATCTTTGGGTGCGCTGGGTCCTTTCCGTCATCTGTTTGGACCCAGTCCGTGACAATGGTGGCCAGCTCAACCAGATACTGAACATGGCCATAGACTTCCCACGGATCCTCCCGACCTTCCAATCGATATTATTAGACCCATCAGGGAACCCACACCCTCTTGTTCTAGACAAACAGTTGACATTGATAGCATGGCTGATCTCAGGCCATTCGAACCGAATCCAGAATTTTCAGCTTCTACTCAAAGACTACTGTCAGAAGCATGGGCCCCAGGTACCAGATCTAATTACAGATCAGCCTGGAAACTTTGGGTTCGTTGGTGCATGCAACAGGATCTGGATCCTGTTCAAACATCTATCTCTCAAATCCTAAATTTCCTTTCTTTAGAATTTGACTCCGGTAAAGCTTACCGGACTCTGAATCTCTATCGTTCTGCCATTTCTGCCTACCATTCCCATATTAACTCTTTTCCTATAGGCAAACACCCTTTGGTTTGTAAACTTTGAAAGGTATCAGATTTCAGAGGCCTCCACGTCCAAAATACACAGACACTTGGAATGTTAATCTTATTCAGGATTTATTTAATTCATGGAATGATAATGATTCACTCTCTCTTAAAATGTTATCTTGTAAATTAACTGTTTTACTATGTTTAATTTCTTTTAAAAGAGTGTCGGATGTTAAAGCTCTAGATATATCTAACAGAACTTTTTCCCCTGATGGTGTTTACTTTATTATAACCAGACGTACCAAAACTAACCTTAAAAAGGTATTTTATCCCTGTTTTCCTGACCATCGTGTCGTTCGATGTTTACAAATATATGAACTTCGCTTTCATACTCTTAGAAGTTCGTCTTCTCAACAGTTACTAATCTCCTATTGTAAAACCTACGCGCCAGTTACTTCTGCCACCCTAGCAAGGTGGGTCAGACTTATTATGTCCATGGCTGGTATTGACATCTCTAAATTCGGAGCACACTCCACTAGAGGTGCTATGTCTACCAAAACCTTACAAGCAGGAGGCTCCTTAAATGACATCCTTAAAGCAGCCGATTGGTCATCGGCTTCTACATTTAAATCGTTTTATTACCGACCTCAACCTCATGTCTCTAGTGTTGTTTTATAGTTATACTTATGCTTTAAACCAGCATAATAGGAGCCTCCTGTCTGCCATAAAATTCCAGATTTTCCTAGTCTGGACGTCAGAAAATATAGATTTTATTAAAGACAGGAGGTGACTATTATCCCACCCTTTAACCCTCCCTGTTTGTTTTTTCTCCTCAGCTTGAGACGGACAAATACTACTTCATCGTTACAAGTTCTCCAGTTTTCTCTTCAGGAATTGTTTCTTCTCGTTGTTCTACTAAGACATGTCCTCTTGCATCAAGAAAGAGGAGGAGCTATAAGGTTCAACTGCCACTATACCTGTTTACCAGACCTGATTGGCTAATGGACTACCTATGCATATAGCATGTTTGGTTACACCTACCTGTTCATTTTTTTTCTCTAACTAACTTGTATATTACATTTGCTGCTGTTGAAAGTAAAGAAAGATATAAGCATAAAAGTCGCCTCTGTCTTTAATAAAATCTATATTTTCTGACGTCCAGACTAGGAAAATCTGGAATTAACTAGCGTTAACCGTCCTGGAAAAGGCAGGGTTTGCCTGTCTCAATAAGACAATGGGGTATGCAGATAGATATTGGCTACAATGGATACATTTTATGTCGATTCCAGATCATTAAAATAATAAACTCATTCAGAAAACCAAAGAAAAAAATTGAAACCCTGAATGAGGGGAAAAATACAGTTACAGTATCATCCTGTGCCAATACACTGACTGTAGCCTATAAAGAAAGCCTGTACACTACTCCTTTACTAAATATATGGCACTGGATTAGGAGTTACATGGGCATAGCTTCTTATCCATATATTTTCACTTTCATTACAATAATTTTCACATGACATACTGTGTCAGCTAAACCACATTGGCTGTAATGAGCTTCCGCTGTGGCAACAATCTACATTAATATCAATTGGAAGGTTTCCTTTGATGTTATCGGATGCACAGTAGCTGAAAGGTGGAATCAATGTACTCTGTGCTATTATGAGACCACCATACAGTATGTGTCCATCATTGAAATCACATGCAACATATTTTTGCTCTCTCATTTTTCTCTTCTATCTCTCTTTTCCCTCGCTCCATTTTCTCTATCCTTTATTCTTCCCTCTACCCTATTTTCCCTTATAGTCTCCTTTCTCTCTGTCTTTTTGAAAGTTTTCTCCCCACCATACACACAACAGTATCTGATGCCGAGCACCCAACACTATCTTTGCAATCTGACACCCCCAAACACTTGCCACCCCACACACAACAGTACTTTACCACAAAATACACTTAGACATAGACACACACTCCTCCGCACCACTAACTCTAGGCTCATCACTCATCATTATATTTTATTCCATAAAACAGCGTGTGCAGTAAACCCAATAAATAGATAAACAAACAGCCATAGAAACATATGAGGAAGATCTAATGGGAAAACTGGGTATGCTTTTTGAAGTCTGGGGTGATGGTAGACAAAGCAACTCTGAGGTCATGTTCAATGTCCATTCTGTTTCTATGCTTTGTCTTTAACTGAACCAGATTTGAGAAGCCACTCTCACAAAGATAAGTTGTGCTGAATGGTAGTAAAACTTTGATGGCATGGGTTGAGATGGAAGGATATTCAGCGATAACATTACACCAAAACTGGAAGAGGGTTAGCTCAGTAAAAAAAAATTTTAGCATCTGATCGCATGAAAGCTCTACAAGCTGACTCTCTTCCTTGCTTAGCAACATGACGCTTTCCAAATCAATTCCAAAGGGATCGCGTCATCCAGCCGTCATCCCTGTGCTGCTCTGGGAAGTAGTCTTGAAAATGTTTCTGCAGCTTTGTGAGATGTGCTACTATAGTGTTCTTCAGTTCATTTCTGCCTATCCCTGATAGAATGTGTAAGGCAGCCCCAGGAAAGTGAAATTTTCCCGGTATGCCTCCAGTCCGGCCCTGACCCTCTGCGACCCACTGAAGACAGGGTTGAGAGCCACATTCAAACCCCATTTGCTGACTCACACACTGATGCTAATACCACACATCAGCACACACTCCTAACACTATACACTAATACACCACACGCTAATGCTAACATCACACACTAATACTCATAAACTCACTCTAACACAAATACATATCTACACACTCCCCAGCACCATAAATTAACACTCACTCTAACACTAAAGACTTATACTAAAGATGTACACTGTTTAGCAACGCAGCTCTGGTGTGTAAGCAAATACATAAGACATAATGCCGCCTGGGGCGAAGTTGAAAATGCTGCCCCCCCCATTATCTACCCTTCCACTGCCGCCCCCCATTATCAACCCTTCCTCTCCCTCCCTCCCTATTATCTACCCTTCCTCTCCATCCCTATTATCTACCCTTACTCTCCCTCCCTCCCTATTATCTACTCTGTCCCCCCTCTTTGTACTTACATTTCAGCAGTCCTGCAGCGAGTCTCCCTGCTCGAAATGACGTCATCTTCCGCGCTCAGCATCACAAGCCGGCACCGAGACCGAGCTAGAGGGCTCGTAGAGGAGTGCCGAGCGGGTACTGATAACTTGGTAAGCGAAAACCACTCGGCGCCCTCTCTCTCTTCCACTTAAAAAAAAAAAATAAAAGGGCTTGGGGCAAAGTGCCGCCCCTTCAAAAGTGCCGCCTGGAGCAGTTGCCCTACTCTGCTCCAAGGTAGGGCCGGCCCTGCAAATACCCTATGTGACAAACAACAGTATTCAGTAGTAGTGCCCAAACATGCACTCAATGTCCAGGTGATCTCTCAGGTGTGGAGGGCCCTCCAGTTGCCAACGAAGAACATATTGCCAGAAAGACCACGCAATTCATAACAATACACATGGCATGTCTGATATCTCTAGAAATGCTTGGTGCTTAGCAATCTTCCCACCTATTTATTTATAGATAGATGGGTGAAAAAATGGAGCGCTGAGCATTTCCAGAGACTCAAACGGTAAGCGCTGGAGTCCAAAGTTACAGCTCCGCTTACATTTATAATAATGTAATATAATAATGTATAGTAGCCTGCTACTATACATTCATATTAAATTTAGAATAAAGCAAAATAACTCACATAATAATTTCAAATGAACTCATAGAAAGCAATTGTTTTTTTAAATACTCTTGTTTCAAAACAATGATTAAGATGCAGTTAAGTTCACAGAAGTCTTGCTAAAATTCCTATAACTTTAAACTTTCATGGTATTGACTGAAATGCAAGTGTTAAAATGAATACAGAGAATCTCAAACAAATACTGTGCTGGTCCCGCACCCCTTTACGCTACTTTATATTGAGTGAATAAATATTCCAATATATATCATTTAGCCACTAGGTGTCACAAAAGGAAAATCAACACTCATTGGCCACTTCATTAGGTACACCTTGGTAGTAATGGGTTGGACCCCCTTTTGCCTTCACAGCTTCCTTCATTCTCCGTGGCATACTTTCTACAAGGTGCTGGAAACATTCCTCAGAGATTTTGGCCCGTATAGACATGATGGCCTCACGCAGTTACTCCATGATGCGGATCACCCGCACCCCAAATGTGCTCTATTGGATTGAGATCTGGTGACTGTGGAGGCCATTGGAGTTATTGTGAACTCATTGTCATGTTCAAGAAGCCAGTTTGAGATGATGTGAGTTTTGTAACATGGTGCATTATCCTGCTGGAAGTAGGAAGGGATGGACATGGTCAGCAACAGTACTCAGGTAGGCTGTCGTGTTTAAACAATGCTCAAATGGTACTAAGGGGCCCAAAGTGCCACCACTATCCTGAACCGTTGATACAAGGCAGGATGGATCCATGCTTTCATGTTGTTTATGCCAAAGTCTGACCCTGCCATCTGGATGTCGCAGCTGGAATCGAGACTCATCAGACCAGGCAACGTTCTTCCAGTCTTCCACTGTCCAATTTTGGTGAGCCTCAGTTTCCTGTTCTCAGCCGACAGGATTGGCATCCTGGGGTTGCCTTCTACTGCTGTAACCCATCTGCTTCAAGGTTTGACGTGCTGTGCATTTAGAGATGGTATTCTGCATACCTTGGTTGTAACGAGTTATTTGAATTACTACTCGAACTAGTCTGCCCATTCTCCTCTGACCTCTGACATACACAAGGCATTTAATTAGTACATTTATATTATATTGTAGTTTTCCATCTCTTTTGAATGTGGTTATAAAGGCATAATCCATATTCAAGTACACAATGGGGTCCAGAGCATGTATGTAAAAGAAAATATACTTTGAGTAAAGCTCAGTCTTATTTCCAGCACAAAACACGGAACACTCAAAAGACACAAAACATCCTCAAAAGATGAACTGACGTGCTGGCGTCATGCTGTCATATGTTCATTCTTGCAAAGCGTCCATTCGTAAACAGGGGAATGGTTGTGTTGCAACTGTGTGTCCATAAGGTGAATGTCCTTACAATGGGGTGTGCCTGTATGTCTTTTAGAAGATGTCTCTTTACAATACAGTGTAATATACCATTCAGCCACTAGGGGTCACAAAAGTTGAATATACCGGTATATTATCTTTTTATTTATTAAGCGCCAACAAATTATACAGCGCTGCACAATTTTAGTGGGGTAGTTAACACACATTACAAATATACATTAATGCATACACACACATCAAGAGAAGAGAACCCTGCCCATGAGCTTGCCATCTAGCTGTTTGGTACATTTATAAAAAGTTCCAGTCAGGAACGGTGGGCTTTTGAGACCTTACATTCTAAAGGAATAGTATGGGTAATTAAAGCAAAAGGAGGAATGAAAAGAGGAAGTAGTAGCTCTCTTGTAGCAATAAATACAGGCTTACCTCACTATTCTAAAGAGTGTTTCTATGGAACATTTCATAAGCCAAAATAGCTTGCTTAAGTGAAAAATGTTGGATACCTGTATATATATCTATATCTATATATATATATCTATATATATATCTATCTCTCTCTCTCTCTCTCTCTCTCTCTCTCTCTCTCTCTATATATATATATATATATATATATATATATATATATATATATATATATATATATATATATATAGATATACATACCTGTATGTCAAGTAGAGAGGTTGATTGGGCTTACACATTTTTCACTGACCGTATCATACCTACAATAAAATGTCTCAGCCTCATCATCCAGCCTGACACACTAACAAAAGTTTATAGAGGAAATTATTTTATTAGATAAATAGGATATTAGCTCAATGTGGTGTTTGAACAGAGAGTCACCCAAAATATATGGCTTTCCACATGTATTTCTGTTGGAAGAAAATTTTATAAAGATCTTTCTAGTATTTAGCGGGAAGGTCGCTCTACCCCAGATAACATTCTGCCCCCAGGGATGGTGCCTTTAATGAGGACCAGCAAATATAATCCAGCAAATATGGTTACAGTAGAATAGAACATGAGATAACTGCTCATGAGATAACTGCTCACACCATAGCAAGGTAATCATACTACATTATTTCTAGCATAAATTCAGTTTTAATGGGAAGTATTTTTTCATACAAATTTAATTAAAAAAGAATTTTAAAGAAAAGTTAAGGGCTACTAATTTGTACAGTTTGAGTTTCCCCATGAAGTAGGGACAAGTTGCCTTACAGGTTCTTGTTGATGCCCAAGTTGCTCATGCTAGGCGTTGTCGAAGAATGTAATGTATTTTCTGAAATATAGAAAAAAAGTGTTCCAAAACTGCTAATGTATTTTAAATAGTGTGTTTAATTTTTTTTTTTTAATTTATTATTATGAAAACATACAAAAATACATACATACATATAAATATTCCATACAAAATATAAAATATATAACTTAGTACATTATATTAATAATGCTTCCTTATTACAGTTATATAATATTGTTACTTAAGAACATATTATACTTTCAAAAAAGGAAAACTAAGTACACTAAGTTATCGTCTGTTAATATTTTCCACGTCACATTTATTACCATTCATCTCAAATATATAAAATTGGTATCGTTTATAGTTTTTGAGACTTCTACTTATTTTTAGATATATATGTTTTTTTTTGGGGTTTTTTTTTTACCCAGAATGTGCATATTTCATCCATGGAGACCAAATTTTTAAATATTTCTTATATTTAGATATGCTTATATAGAAACCCTCTTCCATTTTGCACTGATATTGAATCTGACCGATTAATTCATCACATGATATCATTCCAAACTTCTTCCAATTTCTTGCTATAATTAGCTTACAAGCTAATAAAAGTTGGATTATCAAATTTTTTTGTACGTTATTAAAATTTGATAGTCCCATATGGAAGATAAATATTTGAGGTGTTATATCAAGTTTGCATCCTAATATATTATTAATGATTCGTGAGAGATAAGTTAATTTTCCCTATTTCTTCACACTCCCACCACATATGGTAGATATTACCCTCTTCCTTATCGCATCTCCAGCATCGATTAGATATATCTTTATTATATTTTATTATTTGTACTGGTGTCCTATACCATCTGTGTATAATTTTGTACTGTAGTTCAAGCATACCTAAGCAATGTGTATATTTCCTAATCTGATTATATGGTTCCAACCATTCCTCCAATTGGTAAATTCCTCCAATATCTTTCTCCCATTTTTCTTTATTTGATAGAGGTTCTTCTAATAAAAGACTATCTTTTAGTACTTTTATTTTATGAATTATTCTTGATTTATGATGTTTATTTAGAAATTCCTCCACTCTCTGGGATCTCGTGATTCCTATTGATTGCAAAAAATATTTTATTCGTATATAATTGAAAATATCAGAACCCGATAGATTCCATTTAGCCAAGTTAATAAAGTATTTGTATCGTACATGTCAGATATATATTTTATATTAGATCTCCTCCAATTTTGTAGATCTAAATTACTTATGTAAGTTGTTAATATCTCGATTGGGGTTGAGTATAGGAGGCCCTTATCAATTTTCATATACTTTCTCCACTTTTCTAAAGTTATTATTGAATCCTTAATCACAGCATTGTCGCAATTTACATATTTAGATCTTTTGTGATTTAACCAAATAATATTGAAAGGTTGTATAGGGTCTATTGCTTCCTTTTCAAACCAAGCAGTGTTGTCATTTTGTGATTTATCCCATGCCAAAGTATGAGCTAACATGCAGGTTTCATGAATCTCTTTTATATTTGGCAGCGCAAGTCCTCCTGTTTGAATACTTCTGGTTAAATTTTTAAAAGCGATTCTAGGAGTCTTATTTTGCCAAGCGTATACTGAGATCAAGCTTTGAATTTGAGAAAGTATGGAGTAGGGAACTCTCAAAGGTTTTGCTCTTAATACATATAATATTTTAGGAATATAGTAGGAATTTAGTACGTTGATCCTCCCCAGCCAGGAAAAATAGTGTGTTTAAATATAACAAAACATCTGGTGAATTACATTTTTCATTTTTTTATACATATATATATATATTGTGACAGAATGACCTGTCATACAAGGCCCCAAGGTAGTCAGAGAAGGCTCCAGCCTGGCTGCCAAACAGAGATTGCACAGGCAGGAATTCCATTGTGTCAACTAATCCCATTAACAGGATGGCTGCCAGGGGGATATTCAGTAGCTAAAGGGGATTAACCCCTTAAGGACCAGGCTGTGTTTTACCTTTTGTACCATTGGGACCGAGGCTGTTTTAACACTTTTGCGGTGTTCGTGTTTAGATGTAATTTTCTCCTCACTCATTTAGTGAACCCACACAAATTATATGTTGTTTTTTTCCGGACAAGAAGGGCTTTCTTCAGATACCATTGTTTTGATCATATTATCTAATTTCCCATAAAAACAGTAATAAAATATGATGAAAATGTAAAAAAAACCCACATTTTCTGACTTTTACCCCAAAAATCTTTTACTCATCCAAAAAAGCTAATGAAAAAACCTACTAAATATATTCTACTATTTGTCCTGAGTTTAGAAATACCCAATGTTTTTATGTTTTTTTGCTTTTTTCTGCACGTTATGGAGCATTAAGTACAAGTAGCGTTTTGCTATTTCAAATCCATTTTTTCCAGATCTGGTAATTCTTCCCCCATGTGCCATTTCGGGTATCTTTGAAGCCGGCCAACGGAATTTACCCCATCAAATCATATATTTTTGAAAACTAGACACCCCAAAGTATTTCAAATGCTAGAATTTTAACTCTTTCCATGCACTAATTCTACCACCAGTCTTTGTCAAACTTTGTGGTAATAATTTATTTTGTGTTTGTTATCGCTAAAATTGCTCTTCAGGTATGGATTTACATCTCCTGGTATACAACACTTTCAAACAACACCCCAATATGTGTTCAGCAACATCTCCCGAGTACAGTCATACCCCACATTTAGGAAGTGCACGTTTTTTAACTTGGAACTTTTACATCTGGTCATTCTGTCCCCATGTCCTAATAGGACCATCTTTGAAGCCGGCTAATTCAATTTACCCCATCATACCATATATTTTTGAAAACTAGACACCCCAAGGTATTTCAAATGCTAATATTTTAACCCTTTCCATGCATGAGATTCTACCACCAGCCTTTGCCACACTTTGTGGTAGCTTTTTTTTCCCTATTTTGGTCAGTCTGTGCCTATGCCCTATCTTTGAGCCCGGCCACTACAATTTACCCCATCAAACCATATATTTTTGAAAACTAGACACCCCAAGGTACTTAAAATGGTAGTATTTAACCCTTTCCATGCATCAGATTCTACCACCAGCCTTTGCCACACTTTGTGATAGTATTTT
Source organism: Spea bombifrons (assembly GCF_027358695.1). Classification (NCBI taxonomy): domain Eukaryota; kingdom Metazoa; phylum Chordata; class Amphibia; order Anura; family Pelobatidae; genus Spea; species Spea bombifrons. The sequence continues at coordinate 72,148,567 of NC_071090.1, forward strand.
TTTTGGTATTTTTTTCACACAAATTGTACTTTAGGTATAAGTTTATAGCTCCAGGTATATGTCACTATCAAACAACACCCCAATGTGTGTTCAGGAACATCTCCCGAGTACAGTCATACCCAACATGTATGGGTTTGTCTGGTGTTTGGGGTTAAAATGCTACATGCCCTATCTTTGAGCCCGGCCACTCCAATTTACCCCATCAAACCATTCATTTTTTTAAATTAGACACCCCTTGGGTATTTGAAATGCTTTTATTTAAAATTTTCCATGTCAGTATTTTTGGGAAGATACAGCCCTAATTTTAGCATTTGCTCATAATAATAAACATCGAGGCATTACAGCAACACCGTTTAAGTCTCATGACATGTCAGGCACGTCATAGGTCGTTAAGTGACCGTTTTGCATGACGTGTCTGACCCGGCAATGGACGTTAAGGGGTTAAAGGTTTGGTTGTCTACATGTACCTGTTTATCTATGTTAATTTATGTTAGTTAAGTTCTGTGGCTATATGAGTCCCTGTCTTACATCAATAAACTGTTCATCCCTGCTGTACTCAATTCAAGGTAGTTGTGTGTCTACTTATTGGGTACACATAGCAGGGTTCCAAGGTGTGCATGCTGGCTGGTGCTGGAAGTTATTCCGGGGACAACAGGAGGATACATGTGGGTGATCTCTGGGAGTTACTACAGCTCTCTTGGTGAACCCGTTACATATATAATATATACCGTATTTGCTCGATTATAAGACGACCCCCCAAATCTTAATATTAATTTAGGAAAAAAAGAAAAAGCCTGAATATAAGACGACCTTATAGGAAAAAAGTTTTACCAGTAAATGTTAATTCATTTAAACTATTTTTTTAATAAAAGCTATGATTGAGAAAAATATTTTGGTTTTATTTCCTTCTATTTTCCAACCTGCCCCCCAGTTATGCACATCTGCCCCAGAAATGCCTTATACCCCCTATATGCCACTGTGCCCCCATGATATGCCTTTTAAGCCTCTAAATGCCACTGTTCCCCATGATATGCCTTTTAACCCTATATGCCACTGTGCCCCATGATATGCCTTTTAACCCTATATGCCATTCTGGCACTTAGAGGGTTAAAAGGCATATTATGGGGAAGAGTGGCATATAGGGAGGTTTAAGGCATTTCAGGAGGCAGAGTGGCGTATAGAGGGTTAAAAAGGCATTTCTGGAGGCAGAGTGGCATTAAGGGGGTTAATAGGCATTTGAGAAGTACCGGTAAGTGGGGCGGGGGGGTGTTAAATGGGGGGCATAAGGCATTTCTGGAGGCAGGGTGCCCTGTGAAATGCCTTTTAACCCCCTTAATGCCACTCTGCCTCCAGAAATGCCTTTTTAACCCTCTATACGCCACTCTGCCTGGGTCGTCTTATAATCGAGCAAATACGGTATATATATAAAACCAGCAGCTGCCCGGCATAGGTTTGTTCAGGCGGCAGGAGAATTTCTCACTCACTTACACCACTGCCTCTCTCCTCAATGTTGGGAGACAGCAGCTTAGGTGTTCAGGTGCCCTGTGCTGGCCACCCTCGTACTGACGCTCCACCATCATCACCACCAGAGTCACTTTGTCCCCTCCTTTACTGTTTCACAACTCTTTTTCTCTCCCCCATGAATTTCGGCTGTAGCAACTGAATAATTGGAAAATCACAAGGAAAACTGAGCATTGAAGGCATAGATCAAATAAATAATACATGGAAAACCTAAAACTGCAGATCACAGGTCACAGGTCGCACACCCTAAGGATCAGCCCTGGCACTCTTATTGCATCCACAGGACTTGCCCAGTACTCAGATTGCATCCAAAGATGTCTGGTAGTGTTGGTGGGAAAACAGTGCTATAATCTGCACCATAATAAATTGGTTGAGGCAAACAAAGTTTGGGGACAATGTGGTACATTTTCAAGTGAGTAATTAATATCTGTAAGAAACTAAAAATACAGCGCTGATATTCCAAAAATAAAGAAATAATGTGTAAAAGAGACAAATATAAAATACAGAAAAATAAATTAATATCTAGTGAAATAATAACTCATGTGAAATATAAACTACTACCCCTCAAAAGAATAAACGTAGTTAAAGTAATTAAATCTGAACAAAATATGTGAATTTAAAAAGTAATTACCGGTCTTATATCTATCAATGAGGAGAGATAAAAGAGGAAGATGGGAGATAGTGTTCAATATTTTTACTTATAGTTAGTAAAGAAGCTAGTCCTGAGGATTTAAGGAGTTCCACTTGTTTGGGGAAATCTATAAAGGCAGAAAATTAGCTAAAAGAAGACAGCGCTGAGACAAAATACAAGTATAAAAAAATATATATTTTATTATAAAAAAAACACAAGAAAAGACAAAATATATATATATATATATATACACACAGGCAAAAAATAAATGAAATGATATATATATACACAGGGTCAAATAATGAATGACACGTCTTGTACAAAAATGAAAATGTCAAGCAATCATATCACAAAAAAGGAAAAATAAACATACAACAAAGTTTTAAAAATAAAATTGAGAATAAAACTCACTGTTGACTTGGTTACGCCTGGCCAGGCTTGGCGCCGTTATGCAGGACGCGTTTCGTTCCAAAGACTTCTTTAGCTGCAGAAAAGGCGCATGATTAAAAACTTAAAAACATTAAAAACTTTGTTGTATGTTTATTTTTCCTTTTTTTGGACATATTTTTGTGATATGATTGCTTGACATTTACATTTTTGTACAAGCTGTGTCATTCATTATTTGACCCTGTGTATATATATCATTTCATTTATTACCGTATTTGCCTGTGTATATATATAATTTTCTTTTCTTTTATAATAAAATATATATTTTTTATTATAAAAAAACACAAGAAAAGAAAAAAATATATATATTTTTTAAGTTGTATATTGTCTCAGCGCTGTCTTCTTTTAGCTAATTGATAGGTGTGCTGTAATCTGTCCCTGGACATAATGGAAAAGGCAAGGCTCCAAGTTGCCTGCAGTCACAGGAGCAGAGATACTCTGTACAGCTAGGAGGAGTTACAAATAGAAAAGCCAGGAGATGCGTTGAATATGAGAGAGGGGAATTCCAAGTGGGGATTGAGAAAGGTATTGAAACAAAGAGCTGTATATTGTGAACGGGGAGATGATGTTTAACATTACATTACAAGTCAATACTGAATATTGTTGTTTGGCCTCCAAGTGAAGGCATCATTTAGTGTTAATGGCCGATCTATGTTTTCTTTTTTTTTTGTAAAACCAATTAAAACATTTTACTGAAAAAAAGCCCAAAGAGTAGCACTGGGTGACTACCAGCCTGTGTACATCCAGCGCTCCTACAACTGTGGCTGTGCTTAGTAATGGACCCAGCGGCACCTCATACATGCCTTTCTGGGTTTTATATGTGAGCCCCTGTGGGCTTCCCATATTCAATTCCAGGAGAGGCCATTGTGCCCTTGCAAAAGGCACGCTCAGACAAATACATTTCTAAAAATACATGTATTTAAAAAAAAAGGGGTTTATGAACTGCAACTCCTATCACCCCTCCACTTACAAGCAGAAACACCAGGGATAAAAAAAAGAATGCCATACTTATGAGAATGTACCGTTTTATCTTTCTATTTCTTTACTACAATTATGGGATTTAAAGGGGAACTCCCACTATCTTGCCCATTTATTTTAATTAAAGCACTATTTATGTAAGTATTATGTACTTACTTTATCTTAAACCCGCTTTAAAACTGCTAATCTTACATACTCTTACTGTTTAACACGAGTACTTGCATATTGAAAGTTCTCTAATTTATGTTGTAACAAATATTAATCTCCCAACACAGTGGGGTTCATCTTGAGTAAACCAGTTTCAAGGAATTACACTAGTGGCAAAACCGGAATGTCCAGGAATTGCCTACATCAAAGGGCTATCTCTCTACCAGGTGGGAACAACAAACAGGAGATACAATCTCTATACATTGTCTCCTACAACAAAATAACTGCAGGAGATTGTATCTGGGCTGATGACTAGCTGAAGATGACAAGCTGGAGACAGGAGATAATATCAACATTCCAGAGACCCACCCTGAATTTGCCCTGAAGACCATCAACTTCACTGTGGGGGAAGTCTTAGGATAACATCAAGGTGACAGGGACACCCCATCATTACATGTACACACAGAGTCACTAGCATAGTGTAGTTAGAGTCATAGAACCTTGTATTTCAGACGCTTCTCTGGATACTCACATACATGTATTTGTTATTTTAATAAACATATTGTCTTAAGCCACATGTGTAAGTGGAGTTTCATACAAAGAGGAATCAGTGGTATTTAAAGGAAAGCCGGACGGGTTAGGGTTATAAATCCCGGTATTTAAGGGGCTTTTCAACATATGTACATATGTTGCTTTTCCGGTGTCTACACGTTAAGGTTTGTAAACTATTCCTGATGTGTTTTGTTACTAATATAACATACCATTTTAGCCTCAGGTTCATTTATATATTCCATATTTAAATGGCAGGGTGAGGGAAAGGCAGATACGGTATATTTGGACAGGAAATTATTAATTGGCTGCTGCCAACCTCAGTTTTAAGGTAAATTTTCAATAATTTGTTTTTCCCAAACAGTGACTGATAAGCAAACAGTACAAGCCAAAAGGTACTATTAGTGAATTAATTCACTTATGTGAAAAACCATCATGGTGACAGATCCGCTTTAATCTGAATTTAAACCTCATTGCTTTCTTATTTTGGGTATAAAAACTATTACTGTTCTCTAATAAGGTCCCTGAATGGTATGTTAGAATACAGCTGGTGTTGTGTGTGTGATGATATAGAATGTTTAAAAGTATCAGTAAATCAGTAAAACTGTGTGTAGTGGTTTAGAAACATAGATACATTTATTAAAACAAATACAAAAAAATAAATACAAAAAATAGGGTCAGCTGCAGGGCCCTTGCAGCTAGACGCTAAAATAAATTGCATAAAATAACTTTCCTATAAGATCTATGATAAAATAGGTATAAAATGGGGAGGAAAAAAAAAAACTGGTTATTAAAATAATACAATATGCTCAAGGCAGTTGATTATAACATCAAGAGATAATGTCTCTTGTGTGAAATATGTACAAATTTCATATAGTTGGTTTCTATAAATATATCCATTTGCTTTAGGTTGTAAAGGGTACACAACCTTATCTCAATACCAGTTCTCATTTGGTCCTACCCTCTATATTGTTGAGCTACCTATCCTGTAACGCTTTCTTATTTTAGATAGTATAAGGGCCCTTTCCAGCAATCTCGCATCTACGTGCTGTACCCTTTCTGTCATCATACTCTGTCCTTCATCTCTCCATATCTTGCTATTCTCTTCCCTCCCTTACCACATCCCACAGTACTGCCTACTCCAGCACGGATGCAACTACTTTATGAGCTGTCAGTGCCACACCCCTTCCCTGCATAAATACTGTGTGTTGTACAGCTGTGGTTGCAGTTCAATCTCGTCTCATCTTTGGCATTACACGTATGTATTTTGTATGTATCCTGTGTTACGCCTTAGTCTGTCTGTATGAGCTATTTGTTTTCACTTACAGGTGTTTGATTTTATAACATAGGTAAGCAACGGTCAGAGTAACCTGTGAGTAACGAGTAGAAACTTAGAGAGTGGGTTATCTCAAAGTTATGATCAGTACTTTTGTGTTATAGGGGTTCAATGTACATTTATTGGACTGTAAACCAAGAAACATATACATGGTTTTATGCATGCAAAGTGTGTACTCATGCCTCGTTACTCAAATATTTAACAAGAGAAATTATTGGTAAAAAAAAGTGCATTTGTATCAAATTATGTAGCGTTTATTTTGTATTATTATTTCCAGCTGTAGAATTTAAGCATTGGTTCAGTTGAGCGTGGGTAAAAGTCTGGAAATATTATTATAATGTACAATGAACATTGTAAAACCTGTCTGTAGAGTAGAACCTCTTTCTTGGAATGTCTCTTTTGTTGTACAACGTTATCTAATCTTTATCTAATAATTTGATTACCCAGTCTCTTATTTTTCTAAATCCTTCTGTGGGGACATTACATAAAGTTTTGATTTAGTGACATCACATTTGATTTCCCCCATCTCCAGATACAAAAGAATCCTTCAAAATTAAAATGAAGCTATTTTAGTTCCGGAAGTAGCCTCCTCTTTATCTTCAATGTATTCAACGTAGTATTTCGACAGATAATTTGCGAGATGTCTGCCATCAGTTTCTTCAGTGGTGATGATATATCTGGGACAGGTTTTAAGTAGCACCTTCCAGGACGCCATTTCCTAGTTCTCCTCTCAGAAGGACAGGCGGCACCAGTACAATGTGCTATGTAAGGCTATCCCCTCTAGTGTTCATGGCCCAGTTGTGGAGATCAGAGATCTCTATTGTAAGCACCATATTAAGCAGAGGCACGCCATGGAGGTTGATTACCCAACAGAGTGATCTTCCTCCATTTTGTGCCAGAGATCTTCCACACCACAATACACCAGTAGTTTTCTTTCAGCTTGCCACCTTTAGTAAGCGTACCCACTTTTTTAAAAAGGTTTTTAGGGGGTGCGTCATTTTCTTTTTACATTACTTTACCGTTGATGTATTTGAAAACCACTTTTTGATTTACCCTACTTTCTTTTGCAGTCGTTTTCTTATTTACCTGATTTCTTTTTTTATGGCATTATAAGACTCATACCACTTAAAGGATGTTTTGTCAATTCTAATAGAAAAAAAAATCATTTTTAAAACAGGAAGGATCCAAAAGTTACTTTTCCTTGCCTTACTTCATAATGAACGTATTATATGGCGTATGAATGGTTTGCTTCTTGTGTGCTAAGAGTTTAGAAACACACATACAGAAACAGACATTAGTTGCATTACAGCTAAACATTACTACAGAAAGTGGAAAAATGTTTGTCATGGCCACATAAAGATAATGTAGTGAAATACACATTGATGTCAAGGATGTCACCAAATAAGTATTTATTTAGATAAAAAGTCTGAATATGTATAGCTTGGAGGAAAGAAGAGGGAGGGGAGATGTGAAAGAAACAAATGACTGGATGTATAGCACAAGGTGGAGAATCAATACCAACAATCTAAAACTAGAGGCTTAGTGGCTTAGATGTAATGTAAGGAAGTTTTGTTTTACTGAGATTTATATTACTGGAACAGCCTCCCAGCAGAAGTGGTAGATGCAAATACAGCAAGGGCATTTAAAAATGCACATGATAAGAATAAAGCTATCCTGAACCTGAGATGATACTAGGTATTGATTAAGGTCTGAATCCTTACATGATGAAAACTGGGTAGACTAGATGAGGCAAATGATTCTTATCTTGTCTCCGTCCAGTTAAGAGATGTGAACTTTTTAAAAGCTAGAGCTATTTCAAAGTATGTTACATAGTTAATCAAGTTGGAAAATGGCACAGAGTCCATCTAGTAGAACATGTTATTAATCCAGAAGAACTCAGTGGTATATTGTGGTGCGTCAGCCATCTGGCACAAAACATGGGGGAAGATCACTCTATTGGGTAATCAACCTTCATGTTGCCACTCTGCTCAATAGGGTTCTTAAAAGAGAGAGATCTGATCTATTTAGCTTTTTCCCAATAATCATTTGGGTGGCATTTTAAAAATATCATTTTGATGATAAAAAAAATGTAAAAGACATACACTAACACTGAAATTTTTTTGTAAACTTATACCATTGCCTATTGAGTGTTTCATTGAAATATGTTTAGGGAATTTTGAGTCAAGAAAAACTAGATGGTTCTTATCTGCTGTCAGATTCTATGTTTCAGTTGTTCTGCTGCCTTCCACTCATCTGATGACTTTGTTTCTTAACAATAGGGAACATGGCATTTAATGAAGATTACCGTTCACTGGTTCGGGGTATCGCATGCCTGGATTTCACAGGAAACTGCGTACCCTGCAAATTGCTTCTTAATGGAGACTCCGCATTTCCTATTCTTGTGACTCCTGCAGAAGATGTTCTCATAGCTGCATCTCGGTATGGGAAGGGTAGACTGGTGGTTTTGGCTCATGAGTCCTATTTGATGAACCCCCAGTTTACAGGCTTCTTGCAGAATGCAGTGTCCTGGCTAAGTCCATGCCCTGGAGCAGTAATTGGAGTCCACAACAGTTTGGAACCTCTGGCAAAGAATCTCTCTGCTTCAGGATGGAATGTGCAAACAACTCCTGGTCTCACGCAGGGTCTTGGAGTCCTATGCACTACTGGCTATGATGATAATCAAGCTAAGGAGATAATATCCTTCTTGCATGAAGGTGGAGGTCTGCTAATTGGAGCAGAGGCCTGGCACTGGGCAAACAGCTACAGCAGTGACAATGTTTTGCAAATGTTTCCTGGAAACAAAATAGTATCAGTGTCTGGTATTTACTTTACTGGTAAATATGGAGAGAAAGGAACATTTAGTGTTAGTGAAAGTATACCGTGGAGCCCATTGTACACAGAGTAAGTATATGCGCATTCATTTCTTCATTTTTACTACTGTATACCTGTAAGGTATAATTACTGTTAGTGATTGATATCTAAATACTGTTATTATGTAATTTTTGTTATGTAATTCTTGTTTCTGGATTTTGAATATCATTTACCGATCTTTAGGTTTTAAATTTAGTTTTTATTATTTAACTTCACACCTACCAACTGGTGTAACATAGACATTGTGAAAATTAACATCCACACTAACATACATACATACATATAACCAATGATAACACCACACACTCGCACATGCTTACACTATACACTATTACATGCTCACTGTAATGACATACAGTAACACATTCATGCTAACACCATACACTAACATGCATACTCTATTACCGTTCAGTAACACATACTCACTCTGACATCATATACTAAGGGTGCATACATATAGACAAACACACACAACATCAGTGCTGCCACTCGACTACTGCGGGGTCACGTAACACAGCCATATCTCCATAACTCACATGTTCTTTTACATTGAATTACCCAAACCAGGACCAATATCTCTAAATAATAAAAGCAGTCTGCAGACTGTACAACAAGAGTTATGACTACATATTTTATTTAGTAGGTATATGAAAAGGCATAGCTTTCTACTAGTCATTGCACACTGGACCACACTAACTAAAAAATTTACCAAACCAAACTAAGATACCACAAATCACAAAGGAGTGAATATGATCTATAAACCACTACTCTTGATTAGTGAGGTTGATTGTGCTTCATGCCTCCCTGATGTGATCTCTTCAGCTATTTTAGGCCACTAACACAGAATATACTCCCATGGATATGATCAGGTTAAAAATCTGAAGTTGTTTTGGTAAATTGGATGCAAAACTGTAAGTGGAGTGATTTTCTTAGGGTACACTTAAGTATTCTAATTGTATAATAATATTAATAATAGTCAATTAATACTCCCAGCATAGTCTCTATGTGGGATCAGCCAAAGAGTTTTGCGTGTTCTTTAGCTTTAACTTTTGTACCCAATGTACCCACACTTTCAGTAGGGCTATTCCAAACCCTAGCAAGATATTCCCAATATATAGGTTATAATGTATAATTAAAAATAATAATTTAAATGGTCTTTATAATCATGATGCTAAAAAATGCCCATCTCAATAAAATTAATTAGACATGACTTTAAGATATAACTCATGTCACATGAATGTGAAACCTCCTAAAGAGTTGCAGCTATTAAGTCATCCTCAGAAAATAATATATGCTGGTGATTCTACTTCATTGTACGATTTTTACTATTCTGCATTCGCTTAGTACGGCTAATGGATTGTTTTTTTACATGTAGTCTGTGGAGTAATTATTACTGTATTACCAGAGTGTCTTCTCTTACAGTGTCAACTTTTCCCAGGATTTGGAGCATCTTTGTCAAGGTGTGCCCCAGTTAGACATCAGCGGTTCAAGTGTCCCCTCAGAGCTTCTGCTTCATGGACCTTTGGCATTTCCAGTTGGATTGAGCAACAGCAATCAGTGTTTTTTTGCTGCTACATATTATGGAAGAGGACGTGTGGTTGTGGGGACACATGAAGGTTACCTAGCTAAACCAGAGCTAAAAACATTCATGCTGAATGCCATATCATGGCTGGGCATAGGGAGAAAGGGAATTATTGGTGTTCATCAGGATCAGGCTTCATTTGCTAAAATCTTGAAGCAAGAGGGTATCAATTGTGAAATATCAAATTTAGTTCCAGGCCTCAGTGTGTATTGTTGTGAGTCATACAGTGACACTGAGGCAGCAAGCATCCAGCGGTTTGTAGCGGAGGGAGGAGGCCTCCTTATTGCCGGCCATGCATGGTATTGGTCTTATGGAAAGTCAGGACAAAATGTACTTACCAATTACCCAGGAAATAAAATTCTGAATAAGTTTGGAATTAGCATCCTTGAGAAGACTGTTCCTCAAGGTATCTATAAGACATTAGACCCTGAGGGTGCTGCAAGCTGCTATCACTTCCCCAAAGCATTTTGCCTACTGCAGAAGGACTTAGAAAGTGGGGCAGAAATAAAACCCCCTCTGAGCTCCTGGATGCAGAAGCTCAGACAAGATGCTTCCAGATTCATGAAGCTGCCAGCCAGCCCTCTCATTTCTTCCCAGCAGGAAAAGTTTGCTTGTCTTGTGCGGGGAAGTGTGATCCCCTGTGTTAGTAAAGAATGCCCCGTGACAAGTAACTCTAAAGAGGCTTTAATTCTTTGTTTGGCTCAGGATGTCTGCTGCCTGAATCTAGAGGACAAGCAGACACTGGATGACCTTTCTTTTCAGCATCAACCCTCAGTTACTGTGCATATAGATGCTACAAATCCAGGTAACATTTTACTACATTTGCATAAAAAGTAGTTTCTGTTGGTGGTATCTATTCAAAGCGATTATGGTGCAAACTTTGGAAAGTGGTTTTACTACTACAGCATCCATTGGATTGGTTCATTCAACTGGTTGCTATGCTGATATGTCACATTTTCATACTTTGCACTGAAATCACTTTTTATACAGTGTCCTCCTCACTTTTGGAGGCTTTGGCACACATTTCCATTACATAGCTCTTTTGTGTCACTTTGAGATATCCATATGTAGTAATGTTGATATACTTTACCAGGTGAGGATGCATGGAGAAGCACTGGACTTTATCTGCCTCCTGGAAAAACAGCAGTTATTATGTTTCCAACATCAGCTGTTGGGCAAGGTCTTCAGGTAATAACTCAAAACAATATCAGATGGAGCTGCAACTGGCATACTGCATTGAAGAGAGCAGGAGAGCGGGGTCCTGGGCTACTTGACAGGATTGAGAACCTTTTCCTATTGAGGTTAAAGTAGACAGATACACTAACGCTCAAAAGTTTGGGGTCACTTAGCTGTTTTCATGGAAAACAAGGGCATTTCAAGTTGTGTAACATAATTGTAAAATGGCTTTCTAATGATCATTTAGCCATCTAAACTTAAATTCAGATTAGTGAACACAACCTGCCATCGGAACACAGGAGTGATGGCTTCTGATAAAGGTCCTCTGTATGCCTATGAGTACATTAAAAATCAGCCATTTCCAACTACAATAGTAATTTAGAACATGAACAATGTCTACACTGTATTTCTGATCCATTTTTTCTAATGGACAATATTTATGTTTCTTTCAAACCGAAGGAAATTTCTAAGTGACCCCAGACTTTTAAATGGTAGTATAAATAAATGCATGGTGAAGAAGACGAAAGGAACATCTTGAGTTTTTGAATGTAGTGTAATGAAAGCTTGTAGGACTAGAAAGGAGGATTGGAGCTGGAGTGGAAACAGACTTGAAAGAAATGGGAGGAGGATGGAGTAAGGTTGCAAAAGCCTGGGGTCGAGGAGTTAAAAAATCTTTGTGGGTAAAAAGATTAGTATTAGACTAGAATTTGTATAATGGAAGGGATTTAAGATGGCATGGAAGCAAAGATGAAACGATAATGGTGGGAGGCAGATAAAATATTGATGTACAAGATTAAAAATATTCCTAGCTAAAGTTTGTTTTATAGATATTTTTCATTTGCAATCACGTTCAAAGGGTAGGTAGCAATCTTTAATGCTTGGATCAATACAATAGATTTACATCAAAAGTCAAAGTGGTCCTGAAAAGATCATTTTATTACTCCACAATTAAAGTGAATTTCCTTTAACAATTGTTCTGTAGCATGATAATTAATCAATAGAAAGTACCCTGTAACATTAAATTGTCCTTGCTTATTGTTGAAACAATAAGTAAGGACAGGGCCTGAGAAGTTTATGGTGTTCTGTGTTTGCCAAGGGTCTTGAAAATATTTAGTTGAGTTTTTTTTTTAGTTTTCCGTTATTGGAAAATATTTTTATATTTATAGAGCACGAGTTTATTTTGGCTAAATTTTAGTCCCCCCTAATACATTGTGCCTGTCTTAATAATTGTGGTGTTATCTAGGTGCAGGTTGGCTGTCAAACAGATGACCTAAGCTCTGCAGACAAGTTTTGTCGAGCCCCTATGGTCGTGAACAAAATGTGTGTTCTTGGTGAGAAGATTAAGATATCTTGTGTTTGGGGTGGACTCCTGTACATCATTGTCAATGCTAAGATCAAGCTGGGAATGATCCCTGTTACAGTGTATGGAGCAGAACCAGCCGCAACATACATAAAAGGTAAGTCCGGAACTATGATGTGTTGCATTGTATATAAACCAGAAAAATCCAAATTAGGTTATAAACAGCATCTGTTATTTTGTTGGTAAAAGTCTCGTTCTAACGATTAAGCCTTAATGTCACTAGTTGATTACAATTAGTATAACTGCTTCTCATTTATGGCAGGGGTTTTCAAAACAGTTTATGCTAAGTAATATGCTTTTTTAGATACATGTGAATACCCACTTGTTCTTCTCCTCTCTTGAACATTGCCAGATCAAGAGAAAACTGTTTTTAGTTAAGTCTCATATCATTACCTTCCATTATTGTGTGGTGAACAATTTATAGGGGAGGATGACTCATTGGACTTATTTTGTGTTATAACTTCCTGAGTTATGTTGTTTTATGCATTTTTCTTTTTGTATGTTATTTTTTGGGGGGAAATATTCGTTTTGTTATTTAATGGTGCTTGCAAGCCATTTTCTAGAGTTTTGTTCAGCCAATGTTATATACCAGAAGCCAATGTTATATACCAGAACATCCAATAATGAATGCCAATGAGTATTATAGTATTCAGTGCATCATCCTCAAATAGGGAACTGCAAAAGCTAAGAGAAACTAGAATATGCAGAGGGGATTAGCAATTAGTAATACATACATGTATTTGTGAATCATGACATATTGATAGTGTATAGACTTGTTGATAACAACTTTCTTCTACTTTGTTGATAACAACTTTCTTCTACTTTGTTGCAAAGTATATCATTTTTTTGTTGGCTACAATATCTTTTGGTGTCCCTGACAAGTTTCTGTTTTGTGGAAGCATCATGAAATGCCTCCTGTCACCTTGGCCTGTTGGTATAAGAGTCCAACCTATTCTTTCTTTCAGGCAAGACCAACCTCACATGCTGGAGAGAAAACATCCGTAATCTCCGACCTCCATGGGCTGAGTTAATTGCGGAAAATATCATACTGACAGTACCGTCAGAGTCAATACGCGCATTAGATGACCCAGAATCTCTATTGTCCCTTTGGGATACTTTTATGGAAGCTATAACTGAGCTTGCAGCGACTCCTAAAAAGTGTTTGCGCCCTGAGAGAATTGTAACAGATGTACAGATCTCAGCTGGTAAGTTCTCATTTAATCCACTATATACCACGTCTAAATGCAAAGATATATAAGATGCACTGCAAAATATATTTTTCCAAATGTCTTCTAATAGATTCTCAAAGATATATTACAATCACAAGCAGTGTTGTCATGACAATTATTTCTTCTGTGTGAGCACTGGCAATGCAGTTTGGACATTTAGTTTGTCATCTTTATTTGAAGCTTGGGTATTCCTACTGTATTGAGTTCTATGGCACCCTTTGTTTATGCTTAGATGCACAGCAGCTTTGTAGGGGCTATCTTAAGTTAACCATCTCTCCTGTGTTGGGTGTCTGGAATAGACTGTAGTTTGAGTGTTGTTTTTTTTATTGGTATAGGTTGGATGCATGCTGGGTACCCCATCATGTGCCACATGGAATCTGCAAAGGCATTGACTGACCTTGAGAGCATCAAGAAATCAGGCCTATGGGGACCCATACATGAGCTTGGTCATAATCAGCAGAGAGGTTATTGGGAGTTCCCCCCACATACCACAGAAGCCACATGTAACCTATGGTCTGTTTATGTACATGAGACCGTCCTGGGAATCCCACGAGATCAAGCTCATAATAGCCTACAGCCAAACAACAGGGATGAACGAATCAAAGCCTATCTGAAAAATGGAACTATCTTAGACGAATGGTCTGTGTGGACTGCACTGGAAACTTATCTTCAGGTATCTGTCAGCAAGAGTCAGCATTAAGACAATGTAAAAGTGTGCAGTGTGAGTGTTGTTACACAGATAGTATTTGACACTATGTGATCACCACATAGGGAAGTCAGACAGCAGACCACTTTTAGGATACATATCTGAATACCTGGGACCTCTCCAGGTTTCGACTAAGGACCGTTTCTCTGGGTCTCCAGGTCACTACGGGGAAACTGTAGCGGCGTCACTGCACTCCCTGCCCACTTCCTCATTAAAAATATTGTGTGTCCCAAGTGTTCTGCAGCCCTGTTATCACAATAATGTGCACAGAAACAGCAGAACATGGATTTATACATACCATATTCACTTTTTTACTGCCCGAGTACTGGTCCCATGTTACATTATACGCACTTGCAGCACAGTCAGTCATATGAATACATTACATACATTTTCACAAACCATGTATTTATTTTAAAATAGAACCTTACCTTGGTATTTGGCATTAGAGTTATACTGCAAAAAGTAAAGCAGTGAGAACGTACCCCCAAAAATGACTATACTGCTCAACCAGACAGCATCATCTACTATGCAAATTTAGATAATTTTCAGCATATCTTCATGGACTGCATCAAGCCCAGGCTGGCCATCTGGCACACCAGGCAAATGCGTTGTGGGCTGCTGGCCGATAAAAGCCACACACTAACCTGTTATGCTTAACCAGTGGCAGGGCACGTGCTGCATGCAGCGGCTGCATGAGCAAAAAACATAGCATGCAGCTGCGCATATCCAGCCGTCAGCCACACTTACATCATCAGACAGCCACTGGCCTTAAAGTGCCATGGCTGCCCTGTCATTGCCAGTCTGGCCCTGGACTGCACCATAATATTTGTTGTTCTCAGAGTAAAATAAATTAGGATCCCTCGCATCATCACAGGTGGCCGTGCTCGTTCCTGGTGGTAGATTGTAAGGTGTCATAAATCCATGATTTACAGAAGACTCTGTTATAAGTCATTTGTTTTTGTCTTATTTCAGTTACAAGAGGGCTTTGGCTGGGACCCGTTTAAACGTGTTTTCTCAGAGTATCAAACTTTCTCGAATGTCAGCAAGGACAAAAATGAGAAGATGAATCTGTGGGTGGAGACATTCTCACGAGCAGTGAATAGAAACCTCGTCCCGTTTTTCCAGGCCTGGGGATGGCCTATTGAGGATAAAACTCGCAACAAACTGTCCTCCTTAATTGAGTGGGAGAATGATCCCATGAAGACGTACACAGCAGGAATCAAAGCATAAAAACAGAAGCCTAAACAGAAACATATCTCTAGCTAATGCCAATACATTTAGTCAATATTCTGATTCTTTGTAAAATTATACAACTGGCTAATCAACAAGTACAAATTGTCAATCAACTACATTAGTAGTACATTTAAAAATAAATTGCAAATTTTTTTTGATTAAAAGCTAAAAAGGAATTTAAGGTATTCTTCAAAATAAAATTTTCAATAGCAAAAAAAATAAATAGAAGGCTTAAGAAAGAGTGTCCCTTGAGGTCAAGAGGTACACTTCCTAGGTGGGTTGCGTGGGGTGTGCTTTTCACTTGTTAAATAGTGTTTTGCCTGTTTCAGTCTCTCATTGGACTGCCCAGTACTGAATGTTACTAGTCCTCTACTATTGGCCCATAAATGAAGCATCCTTTCAGGGAGGCAACATGTACTATCCAGTCCTGCCCAACAAATATATACTAAACCAGACTGCAGAGAAAAAAAAACATGAAAAGGGCAAAACGCATCCAGTCAGCAAGTATACTGTACAATGCCTAGCCTTCTTGTTACTTTATACACCCTATCAATGTTTTTAGCCATTTGAGAACCTTGGTACTATGCACCCGGCCTCCACACCTTTTGGGCTCCTCCACCGAGTAGGTCTGAAGCAAAGAAGCAATGGCTTTTCCAGATATTATGTTTTCAAGAGCAAGAAAGGGCACAGGCAATTTGGAATCTAAGATTAGCAATTAACTAGCGTTAACCATCCTGGAAAAGGCAGGGTTTGCCTGTCTACACTGAAATGTGCAGATCAAACAATAAAAAATCAATACCTTAAATCCATAGCCTATAAGAAAGCCTGTACACTACTCCTTTACTAAATATATGGCACTGAATTAGGAGTTACATGGGCATAGCTTATCCAAGCATATATTTTACCTTTCATTACAATAATTGTCACATGAAATACTCTGCCAGCTAAACCACATTGGCTGTAATGAGCTTCCGCTGTGGCAACAATCTACATTAATATCAATTGGAAGGTTTCCTTTGATGTTATCGGATGCACAGTAGCTGAAAGGTGGAATCAATGTACTCTGTGCTATTATGAGACCACCATACAGTATGTGTCCATCATTGAAATCACATGCAACATATTTTTGCTCTCTCATTTTTCTCTTCTCTCTTTTCCCTCACTCCCTTTTCTCTATCCTTTATTCTTCCCTCTACCCTATTTCCCCTTATAGTCTCCCCTCTCTCTGTCTTTTTTAAAGTTTTCCCCCCACCATGCACACAACATGCACCCAACCTAGCACCCAAACACTTGCCACCCCACACACAACAGTATACGGCAGCACTTTACCACAAAATACACTTAGACATAGACACACACTCCTCTGCACCACTAACTCTAGGCTCATCCCTGACACTCTTAACATCATACGCTAATGTACTCATTCAGACCCTATATGCTGACTCACACACTGATGCTAATACCATACATCAGCACACACTTCTAACACTATACACTAATACACCACACGCTAACGCTAACATCACACACTAATGCTCATAAACTCACTCTAACACACATACATTAATACATACATACACGCTCCCCAACACCATAAATTAGCACTCGCTCTAACACTAAAGACTTACACTAACGACTTACACTGTTTAGTAACGCAGCTCATGCCCGGTGTGTAAGCAAATACCCTATGTGACAAACAACAGTATTCAGCAGCAGTGCCCAAACATGCACTCAATGTCCAGGTGATCTCTCAGGTGGGGAGGGCCCTTCAGTTGCCAAAGGAGAACATATTGCCAGAAAGACCACATAATTCATAACAATCCACATGGCATGTCTGATATCTCTAGAAATGCTTGGTGCTTAGCAATCTTCCCACCTATATTTACTTATTTATTTACCATTGCTTGAACTCCAATGTTGCCTGGAAGATGGCTGAAAAAACAATGGAGCGCTGAGCATTTCCAGAGACTCAAACGGTAAGCGCTGGAGTCCAAAGTTACAGCTTTGCTTACATTTATAATAATGTAATATAATAATGTATAGTAGCCTATATTCATATTAAATTTAGAATAAAGCAAAATAACTCCCATAATAATTTCAATTGAACTCATAGAAAGCAATTGTTTTTTTAAATACTCTTGTTTCAAAACCATGATTAAGTTGCAGTTAAGTTCACAGAAGTCTTGCTAAAATTCCTATAACAAAACTTTCATGGTATTGACTGAAATGCAAGTGTTAAAATGAATACAGAGAATCTCAAACAAATATCGTGCTGGTCCCGCACCCCTTTACGCTACTTTATATTGAGTGAATAAATATTCCAATATATATCATTTAGCCACTAGGTGTCACAAAAGCAAAATCTACACTAACTGGCCACTTTATTAGGTACACCTTGGTAGTAACAGGTTGGACCCCCTTTTGCCTTCACAGCTGCCTTCATTCCTCGTGGCATACTTTCTACAAGGTGCTGGAAACATTCGTCAGAGATTTTGCTCCGTGTAGACATGATGGCATCACGCAGTTGCTGCAGATTTGTCGGCTGCAAATCCATGATGCGGATCACCCGTACCCCAAATGTGCGTGACTGTGGAGGCCATTGGAGTTACCGTGAACTCATTGTCATGTTCACGAAACCAGTTTGAGATGATATGAGCTTTGTGACATGGTGCATTATCCTGCTGGAAGTAGGAAGGGATGGACATGGTCAGCAACAGTACTCAGGTAGGCTGTCGTGTTTAAACAATGCTCGAATGGTACTAAGGGGCCCAAAGTGTGCCAAGACAATGTCCCCCACACCATTACACTACCACCACTAGCCTGAACCGTTGATACAAGGCAGGATGGATCCATGCTTTCATATTGTTTATGCCAAAGTCTGACCCTGCCATCTGGATGTCGCAGCTGGAATCAGACCAGGCAACGTTCTTCCAGTCTTCCATTGTCCAATTTTGGTGAGCCTGTGCAAATTGTAGCCTCAGTTTCCTGTTCTCAGCTGACAGGATTGGCATCCCCGGGTGGCCTTCTGCTGCTGTAACCCATCTGCTTCAAGGTTTGACGTGCTGTGCGTTTAGAGATGGTATTCTGCATACCTTGGTTGTAACGAGTGGTTATTTGAATTACTACTCTAACCAGTCTGCCCATTCTCCTCTGACCTCTGACATCAACAAGGCATTTAATTAGTACATTTATATTATATTGTAGTTTTCCATCTCTTTTGAATGTGGTTATAAAGGCATAACCCATATTAAAGTACACAATGGGGTCCAGAGCATGTATGTAAAAGAAAATATACTTAGAGTAAGGCTCTGCCTTTTATTTCCACCACTTTTCCAAAGATGAACTGACGTGCTTGTGTCATGCTGTCATATGTTCATTCTTGCAAAGCGAGCATACGTAAACAGGGGAATAGTTGTGTTGCAACTGTGTCCTTACTCTAGTGTGTCCTTAAGCTGAATGTCCTTACAATGGGGTGTGCCTGGATGTCTTTTAGAAGACATCTCTCTACACTAGGGGTCACAAAAGTCGAATATACCGGTATATTATCTTTTTATTTATTAAGCGCCAACAAATTACACAGCGCTGCACAAGTTTAGTGGGGCAGTTAACACACATTGCAAATATACATTAATGCATACATACACATCCAGAGAGCTTGCCATCTAGCTGTTTGGTACTTATAAAAAGTTCCAGTCAGGAACAGTGGGCTTTTGAGACCTTACATTCTAAAGGAATAGTATGGGTAATTAAAGCAAAAGGAGGGCTGAAAAGAGGAAGTAGTAGCTCTCTTGTAGCAATAAATACAGGCTTACCTCAGTATTCTAAAGAGTGTTTCTATGGAATATTTCATATAGCTTGCTTAAGTGAAAAATGTTGGATACCTATATATATATATATATATATATATATTCATATATATACCTGTATGTCCAGTAGAGAGGTTGATTGGGCTTACACATTTTTCACTGACCGTATCATACCTACAATAAAATATCTCGGCCTCAATCATCCAGCCTGACACACTAAAAGTCTATAGAGGAAATTATTTTATTAGATAAGTAGGACATTAGCATTAGCTCAATGTTGTGTTTGAACAGAGAAAGTCACAAGACTTTCTACATGTATTTCTGTTGGAAGAAAATTTTATAAAGATCTTTCTGGAATTTAGTGGGAACAGAGCCGGCCTTAGGTGTTCTGGCGCCCTGTGCGGACTACTCGTCTGGCGCCCCCCCCATCCCAAAAAAAGAAAGGAATCAAAACTTGTAACAAAACCCCAATCACTATATACTACGCCAAACATTGATGTTGTGTAGGCCTACCACTTCATTGTCTGGCTTAGTAGTAGGGATGCACCGAAACGAATTCTGGACTGAAACCAAAAGTGCAGCATTTACCTGTCCGAAACCGAATATGACCCCCCCCACACCATAACACATAACAAAACAATTAAATAACAATATTTATATATATATATATATATATATAAATATATATGATTAACAGCAATCACATTCTTATCATGCCCGCAGATTCCAGGATGTACTCGTAGACTACTTGGCATGATAGGAGTATGATTGCCCTATGTACCCCGTCTCACTCCATTCTCCCTATCTACCCCCTCCTTACTATCTACCCTCTCCCTCTTTGAAGTTCACTTACCTTTCAGAAGTCCTGCGGTGAGGGTGCAAGGCCTCTGCCTCCCAGCTCTGCCACTGTATGGAACAGTATAGAGTGATGGGAGTTATGATGTACTTTAGAGCATAATTATATAATGAAAAATACATTGGAAATGGTACAGCATAACACCCATCACTCTCACACCCTTACCAATCCACACACATACACCAATCCACACATATACACCAATCCACACATATATACCAATCCACACACATACACCAATCCACACACATACACCAATCCACACACATACACCAATCCACACATATACACCAATCCACACATATACACCAATCCACTCCACACATATACACCAATCCACACACACATACCAATCCACACATATACACCAATCCACACATATACCAATCCACACATATACCAATCCACACATATATACCACTCCACACATATACACCAATCCACATATATACCAATCCACACATATATACCAATCCACATATATACCAATCCACACATATATACCAATCCACACATATTTACCAATCCACACATATACACCAATCCACACGCATACCAATCCACATGCATACCAATCCACACGCATACCAATCCACACACGTATACACCAATCCACACATATACACCAATCCACACATATATACCAATCCACACATATACACCAATCCACACATATACACCAATCCACACATATACACCAAACCACACATATACACCAATCCACACATATATACCAATCCACACATATACACCAAACCACACATATACACCAAACCACACATATATACCAAACCACACATATATACTAATCCACACATATACCAAACCACACATATATACCAAACCACACATATATACCAAACCACACATATATACTAATCCACACATATACACCAATCCACTCTCACTGTCACTCTATGCTTTCCTACCTTTCCTCTTTCAGTTTCTTTGCCTCCTCTTCGCTCTTCTTCTTAGTTCTTCTGTCTTCTCTTCTTCCGGGTCAGAGGGCACGGAGACCGGTGGGCGCGGCTTCAGTGCTGTGCGCCGGGATCTGACAGCAAACCCCGGCGCACAGCAGCTGTTGCCGCGGGGATCACAAGGGAGCGGTATCGGAGGTCTGTTAAAGACCTCCGATACTGCTCCCTTGCGAGCCTGCTCCTCCCGCGGCGGCGCCCCCTGGAGTGTGGCGCCCTGTGCGGTCGCACAGGTCGCACACCCCAAAGGCCGGCCCTGAGTGGGAAGGTCACTCTACCTCAGATAACATTTTGCTCCCAGGGATGGTGCCTTTAATGAGGACCCAACTTTCATGATCCAGCAAATATGGTTACGGTAGAATAAAACATGAGATAATGTTTGCTTAACTCTTGTATGTGCTGGTATTTCACTGCTCACACCATAGCAAGGTAATCATACTACATTATTTCATGCATAAATTCAGTTTTAATGGGAAGTATTATTTTTTTTCCTACCATTATAAATAAAAAAATTATAAAGAAAAGTAAAGTGCTACTAATTTGTACAGTTTGAGTTTCCCCATGAAGTAGGGACAAGTTGCCTTACAGGTTCTTATTGATGCCCAAGTTGCTCACGCTAGTCGTTGTCGAAGTATGTAATGTATTTTCTGAAATATAGAAAAAAAGTGTTCCAAAGTTGCTAGTGTATTTTAAATAGTGTGTTTAAATACAACAATTTTTAAATACAAAAATCTGGTGAATTACATTTTTCATATTTTTTACAACATTGGGGCCGCTTATGTATATATCATATACATACATAACAATGCTTCTGGTTTTTTTTTAAAATTGCCTCAGGAAATCATATATACTGATTGCACCGACCTAATAGGATTTTAAATGCCTCTTTGTTCCAGACAACATAACAGAATTTACCAACAACGTACGTTTTTGCTGTCTTGCTGTATGTGCTGCTGTCTCCTGTCCTAATTTCAATATTTGGTTTACCTGTTCCCTCCCTAACTACCTCCCACATGCCTCCAGCAAGAAGATAACCACCCTACTGGGTGTCAATGTCACATCCCATCTCTTTATAAAACACCTGTGTCTCTGTGTTTCTCAAAGTGCTCACTGCAGCTCCATCTCCTCTTCTCTTCTGCATTACTGACACACAGCAACAGGTATGTAACCCATGTTACCTCTTTCACTGTCTGCATCACTGCTGTTTTCACCTTACTCTCTATGGACCTCCGTAATACAGCTGGGTATCCCCAGAACTGGGAACGGAAATAACACTAGTATGTTTGGAAGGTAGCTGGGGCTATCAAGCCATTGAGGGATCTTGCATGATTTTGTGGTAGGGATCATATTGAATGCTATATGTGTTTTAGCATATACATTATCTTACACCTAAAAGAGAAGGTTTGCAGAAGAGTTCACTACAAGGTCACTATGCATTAAGGAAAACTAACTCAAGTTAGATTCTCCTTCAAGAAAACTATTCTTGTAAGAGAAACGTGACAGAGATGGCCCATCATAATGCATAATGAAGCTAGTGAGTTGGAACCACAACTCTCCTGGAAACTCACTAGTAGATTTTATTTATAGAGTGTTGTTACAATAGAATGAGTGAAAATAACAATGATGTTTAAATTGACAATTCCATTAACATACATTAAGACATACTGATACAGGAGGAGAAGAGGGTTCTGCTCTTCTGAGCTTACGATTGATTAGGAGGTTAAGGGGCACGAGCCAGAAGTTAACATTGTTATAATCAACATATGCTAAGGATATTAAAGAAGGTCGGGACACTGGGTTTAATATGCTTATATCTCTTTATATACAGGGCAGACAGTCTACCTCTTACATTGCTGTACCTTGTACACAAAAATGCTACTGAATTGGTCAAATTACTTGTTTATTCAGATACTTAACATTCTTAATATTTTGGTATTGTGTTATTAATGCACTTCACCATGTGCAATTAAGACCATATGAAATATTTTGTTCTCGGATATAAAGAAATCTAGCTAGCTGGCATAGCAGGTTTCCTGTAATTATTTCTTACAATCATATCATTGTACTTGTTAAGCTTTCAGACTATTGCAATTTTAGTTGTAGTCAATGTTTACTCCGAATGTCTAAAATGATGGCTACTTTTGTCATCTTATTAATAACCAGCAATGAATGCCACGTTATATATATATATAGAATATCATTGGTTTCCTTGAAGAGCCTCATGTATGCAAAGAGTTCCAGTATGGATGGTCATTAGTGGCTTTTTAGGTAAACATTTGGAACTTAAAGAGATATTTAACCTGTTATAAAAAAATCTGCAGTTGGCCATCTAACAGCTGATGGGCTAAGACCAAGTCAGCTGAAACAGAAAGCCAAAGAAGCAATGTCCTCTCATTGTTCCAGATCCATTTAAATCTCCCTTCAGTCTTGGTGGAAATCACATTGCTAGAATAGTGACTGTCAGTAGGTTTGGTGCACAAATTTTTACCTCCTTAGGCTAAACCTCATTTTGCCAGCCCCTTGTATACCACCCTTGGGGGCGGAGTCATGTGAACACATCATACACATGCCCCCCCCCCCGCATTGACATTTTTTATTACAAAATGGAGCGCCTGGATGCTGGAGGACTTATATATATATAAAACCAGCAGGATAATTTCTGGGAGCTCACTCACTTACACCGCTGCCTCTCTCCTTAATGTTGGGAAGCAGCAGCTTAGGTGTTCAGGTGCCCTGTGCTGGCCACCCTCGTACTGCTGCTCCCCCATCATCACCACCTTTGTCCCCTCCTTTACTGTTTCACAACTCTCTTTTTCTCCCCCATGAAGTTCAGGTGTAGATCAAATATACAACACATGTAAACATAGCATTGCAGGTATAGAGCAACTGAATAACTGGAAAACCACAAGGAAAACTGAGC
This sequence comes from Spea bombifrons, assembly GCF_027358695.1. Lineage (NCBI taxonomy): Eukaryota > Metazoa > Chordata > Amphibia > Anura > Pelobatidae > Spea > Spea bombifrons. The sequence continues at coordinate 72,172,889 of NC_071090.1, forward strand.
ATTGAAGGCATAGATCAAATAAAAAAATACATGGAAAACCTAAAACTGTAGGCATAGATCACAGGTCGCACAGCCCTGGCATTCTTATTGCAAACATAGGACTTGCCCAGTACTCAGATTGCATCCACAGGACTTGCCCAGCATGCAGATTGCACACATATGACTTGCCCCAGCTCCCAGGCTGCATCAACTGGAATTGCCTAGCCCCTAGATTACATTTGAAGGATTTGCTCCAGCACCCAGATTGCACATGTAGGACTTGTCCCAGCCAGGGGCATAACTAGAAACCACAGGGCGCTGGTGCAAAAATTGCCCTGGGGCCCCCCAACTTCATCAAGCAAATTGTCACACAGTACCAAACAGCTTGTGAGTGCCTCTGCCCCCAAGCATCTTATCAGTGCCATCCTAACCCCAAAGAGTATGTTTGTGCCATCTTTGCCCCTAGCTTTTTTTGCTCCTTGCCCCCCCTTCCAACATAATCTCTGGCATACATATGTAAACATACTTACAGAAATTACACACACTTAATCATACTCTCTAACACACACACATACACATTAATTTTCCCCAGACGCCAGATTGCATCCACAGGACTTGCCTAGCACCCAGGTTAAATCCGCAGGTCTTGTCCAGTAGTCAGATTAAACAAATAGGACTTGCCCCAGCACCCATATTGTACACAGAAGAATGTGTCCCAGCAACCAGACTGCACAAAGGACTTGCCCAGATTGCATCAACAAGAGTTACCCACCACTTACATTGCACCCACAGTGGCCTCCTCTCAGTCTCAGGTCTCCTCTCAGTCAGGGCTCCTATCATACTGGCTCATATGCACTCTTTATTCATTATATACCCTTTAGGCCCAAAACAGTAACAGTAATGGATAGACTGTGAGAAGACACATATACTCTACTCTTAAAGATACCTGCCCATAAAAACATACTCCTGCACATAAACACATAGATACACATGCACACTCATGTTTGCCCCTACACATAAACATCCTAGCTTACAATGTCCCTTACATCAACACACTTGCTTGTTTTAGACATCTGTGCCCTATTATACAAACAGTTTCTCATTACCCCCTTTATCTCTCCCCTTTTTTTTTAAATCTCCTGTTTCTCATTATCTCTTCCATTTCTATGTATCTTTCTTTCTCTTTCTATTTATCTCTCCCCTTTCTCTTTATCTCTCTTCTTTCTTTTCTCCCTATCCCTACTCTTTTTTTTATCCCCCATTCTCATTATCTCTCCCCTTTCTTTTTCCCCTTGAGCGGAATCTGCTGTGTTTTGCGCCAAACAGGAGGTGCCCTCACATTGCTCTAGGCCGCCATCTACCTATAGGTAGCGCCAGCCCTCTGTCAGCAATCCAATAACTCTATG